>NW_019268518.1:2311912-2313701 GCF_002738365.1 Cucurbita moschata
AAAAAAAAAAAAAAAAAAAAAAAAAAAAAAAAAAAAAAAAAAAAAAAAAAAAAAAAAAAAAACTAATTATACAAGTCGCATCATTTTAAAATAAAAAAAAAATGTTAAATTATATAAAAAGAAACGAAGTTAAGTATTGAATATCAACTATATCCTCTAATGATTATCCAATTCCTGTCATGAGATTTTTTTTAAAAAATGCAAACTTAAATGGTAGCATCTTTAAAAGAAATATTAAGTAATTTATAAAAGTTTAATATTATCTTCAACTAGACGTATATAATATAAAAATAATTTTTTTAAAAAAAAAATTACATAACCAATTTTTATACAACCTTGTGATCATACACGTATGTATATTCAATTTTATACTAATAAAAATTGAACGAAAAACAAATATGACTTGAAATGATTTAGTTAGTTTAAACATATATATATATATATATATCCCATAATGGTGTTTGCAGACCTTTTTCAGTTTTAGTAGTAGAAAAAATGGTCTGAAATCGAAGATTCTTCAAACGGATTTGATTTAGTAAATGGAAGCAGGTGAAGATAATGGTCATATGTTGTCTGCTCATCTCCAAAATAAGAAATGGATTAAAGACTCTGTTCTCATGTTCACACCACTTCATTTGTTTTTCTCTATCAACTTCAAACAATTTAATCCTTTGATGAAGAAAAACGTGTCAAATTGAAATCCTTTAATACTTCCTATTTCATTATTCTTAAAAATGTTTGTTTCATGTTCTACTAAATTAAGCTGATTGTTAGTTATAATATATATTATCAATTAAGAGGTTAGTTCACCCAGGTTGAATTAGACTAAAAAAAGTTTTAATGATAGACTTGACATTCTCATCACTTACTTGATCATGTGACAGTTTTCCTGTTAAATTTATTATTGTTGAGTTTAGGCTTTTATGTGGTTTGAGTTTCGGCTTCCATTTAATACTTGAATTTTATGTGTTTTTTTTGTTTGTTCCTGAAAAATCTAAGGTAAAATATAAAGGTAATTGGGCTGAACATTAGATTTATCCAAGTTTAAGGAGAGATTTAGCCTGAATGAAGAAGCGGAAGGATAAGAAGTTTGGCTCGACTAGGGCAAGCCAATGTGAACCAACCGTGTTGACTTGAACCACTCACATCTCAATTAACAGATTTATAAAGAGGGACTAAATATTTTGTGGTCCAGTATTATATAAACTGTGACACTCGAGTAAAAGAGGGATACATGAATAAATCGAAATTACGTCCGAATGAGAGCGATCTTGAGGACAGGATGACTACACCAACAAAGTGCACATTTCTTTTTGGTGGCTCTATTATAGGAACTCTATTGTTAAGCGTGCTTTGTTTTAAGCCATTCTATATTGGATGACTTCTTCAAATTTTCTTAAAATGCACGTTAGTGAGAACAAAACATACTGAAAATATTCATATTGGTCTATAGAGATGTTTTAACTCTTTGAAGCGAAAAGTAAGTAAATGTAAGTATGTTTCAAAAAAGAAATAATTTGGCTACTAAAAGTGGTTTGGTTAGTCGTGAGAGCGATAACCAAAATTTCAAGATAAATCTATTTGTACTCCGAAGTGGGACTTTGAGTGTCTAGACCAAGAACAAATAAACTACAAACCCTAGCTTGGGATTGAGAGCTTAGCAGCGTCATAGGTATCTTGAATAACACGAGCAATCTCAAAGGGGTAAAAGACAACTAAGGTCGAACATAAATTTATGCGTAAAAAAAAAAAAAAAAAAAAAAAAAAAAAAAAAAAAAAAAAAAAAAAA
>NW_019268518.1:2314150-2320800 GCF_002738365.1 Cucurbita moschata
AAAAAAAAAAAAAAAAAAAAAAAAAAAAAAAAAAAAAAAAAAAAAAAAAAAAAAAAAAAAAAAAAAAAAAAAAAAGTCAGAAAACCTAGAAGCCCAACTCTACTCGAACCGAGATGGTGTGAGCATGTTTGGGCGTAAAATTTTCTCACCCGCAACCCAATGAATATAGTGGAACTCAAATTCGACTATCTCTGGAGAAGAGGGAAAAGAAGTCTTAAATCATGTTTATAATAACTACCTGTTATAACTCAATTATAGGTAATTTAAACTCAACTCTCAAACTCTTAACTTTGCTACGCTTCTAATCTTTTAACTAAAGCGTCCAAGTGTGTATGACAAATACAATGTGGGGGTACAATAAGAACAAAGTTGGTTGGTCAATTTCAGACGAATTTATAAAAGAGAATTAAGTTAAATTTTAATATTAGGTTAATATTAGTATATTTTTTGGTTAATATTTTAATTTAAGAAAATTAAAACAAATAAATAATCAAATCATTATTAAAGAGTTCAATAATTTGTTTTCTTAGAAAATAGGGTCAAAACCTGCTACATTTAATTTATATATTGTCCCTCTTCCAAGCTTCAAATAATATAAAATATTATTGAATGCGTTTCTTTTTACAATGATTTTTTAAACATCATGCTTATTTATTTATTCGTGATTAAAAAACGGATAATAATTTATTAATTTGAACCTATATTTTTAACTAAATAATTTAACAGTTGGAATCTCTCCCTCCATATAGTTGAATTTATAAATTGTATTTACGTAATCCATATATTAATTTTTTTAAAAAAATAAAATAATAGATAAAGAAAATGGGTGATGTTTAGGGGTTAGGGTGATTACAATTATTAAGGTTTAATTGGTGACCAATTAGCTAAGCATCCCTTAATTTCTCCCATTTTCCAACTCTTTCCCTCTCTCTCTCTCTCTCTCTCTCTTCATTCTCAACTCCCCAAAACACGCTCTTATATTCCATATCCCTAAAAAAAAAAAATTAATTAATTAATTTCTTCTCAATATTTCATTTCAATTAAATAATGACAATAATAAAATATTTATAATATCTTATATAAACAATCTTTTTTTTCCTACTAGTAAAATAGACTTGTAACTTTTTGGGAGATAACGATGGATGTGGTCATATAAGTAAAAGGTAATTAAACAAAAGTAGAAGCTAAATCATGTAATAATTTAATAAAATAGACTCTTGTTTTTAAATAATAAACACTAATAAAGGTTAAAAAATTCAATAATACCATAAAAATACTAATAATATTATTAAACTTTCAAAAAGTCTAGAAAATACCTATAAAAAATTTTAAATATTTGTTTAAAAAATACTCTCTAAATTTCAAAAAAAAAAAAAAAAAGTTTTAAAATATCTCAAAGTTTTCAAAACTTTTATTAATATTATTTTTTAAAATTTCAAAAATACCTAAACTTTTCTAAAATTTTAAAAATAATTCTTAAGATGAGTATCATGGTAAAAAAAAAACACTAATAAACTTTCAAAAGGAACATAAAAAAAAGAAGATATTCCACAAGGTGTTTATAGACTGTTTCCGTATATATATTACAATTTTAATCTTTAAAGTCTGGAGGATATTTTAAAATATTTGGCTTCTATTTTTAAAATTATTTATTGATTTAATTTTTTTTTTTTCTTATGCTGAGGTGGCGAGTCATTTGGTAAACTAAACTGTGCCTTCTCCTTTGTATTATAAATCTGTAAAGTAAGAGTGAAGCAGTTGGCCTTGGGAGAAGAAACTAATCTCATCTCCGTCCTATTGTCTTCTCTATCTAAATTCTGTGCAAAATTCAACATGCCAACACCACTTCCTTTCTCTTCCTTTCTCATATTTTTCTTCGGATCTTCCCTAATTTTCACACCTCCATCATCTTCTTCTTCTTCCTTCGACACCTTCCTCTTCGGCGGCTGCACCCTTCAAAAATACACTCCCAATTCCCCTTACCCTTCCAATCTCAACCTTCTCCTCTCCCGCCTCGTCACCACCTCCGCCACCATCCCTTACAACAACGTCACCGTCTTGGGCTCTTCCCCACAGGACACCATCTACGGCCTCTACCAATGTCGTGGCGACCTCCCCCCCAACGACTGCTACCAGTGCGTCACTCGAGCTGTCACACGCCTCGGGACCATGTGCACCGACGCATACGGCGCTGCGCTGCAGTTGGACGGCTGTTTCGTCAAGTACGACAACAAACGCTTCTTTGGAGTGGAGGACAAGACGGTTGTGGTGAAGAAATGTGGACCGTCGATTGGGTCTGACTTGGACGCGTTGACTGGCCTTGATCCTGCTCTCGCGCAGTTGGTTACCGGTGGTGGGACCTACAGAGCTAGTGGGGCCGGAGATGTACGGAGTGTGGCGCAATGCGTTGGTGATTTGAGCGTGGGAGGGTGTCAGGATTGCATATCTGAAGCCATCCGACGGCTTAAATCAGCTTGTGGACCTTCCGCTTGGGGAGATTTATTTTTGGCCAAATGCTACGCGCGGTTTACTAGAGGTGCAACGCACGCGGAGGGAAATGGATATGGATATGGATATGATGCAAATGGAAATGGTAGGTACTAAAGTAAGTCTTTTTTTTTTTTTTAATTATTATTTTTAGTTATATAATTTTACAATTTCGGATTCTTCAAGTTTTTTTTTTTGGTTAAAATAATTTTTAAAAATAGTAGTGAAATAATTATTGACTGAGTTGGGTAATATTTTGACAGATGATTCAAAGGATAATAACAATAAGACCAACAAGACAATAGCGATCATTATTGGACTCATTGCCGGTATTGCCTTGCTCATCCTATTTATCACTTGGCTCAACAAAAGATATGAAAAAGGCCACGGTAACCCATTTTACCCTTTTTTCTTTTGAAATAAAGTTGAAGCTAAACTATACAAAATGTCATTATTGGTGGTCGTCTTCATTTTAATTTTCAATTTTTAAAATCAATTAAATTAAATTTAAATATCCATACTTCATTAAACTTTTGTTTTCAATATTTAAAATAATTTTAAATTTACCACCAATCTTTAATTAAAAAAAAAAGGCTCAATTTTACTTAAATTAAATATTTTGATGCAAACATATTGGGCAGAATCAAAAGCTTAGAAAAATTATTGTTATAATTTGGCAATTATTTTATTTCCTTAAAAATTAAAATAAATTCCCATCTTGGATTATTTGCAGGTTGTAGATAAGTTGTGGTTGTCTGGTCAATTCTGTAATTTCACACCTACCCACTTCCATTTGGGTATGCCCTCCCTCTCTCTCTCTCTCTCTCTCTCTCTCTGATTTTTCATCATTTCAAAGAATAAAAATAAATTTGTGCAAGAAGAAAGAAGCTGCGCTGAGGAACCTTGAGAGAAGCAAAGAAAAACTATATAATTTTTTTTTCTTTTAGAAAAAAAAAATGTTTTTTTTTTTGTTTAATGAAACGCATTTCTCTTTTAGAAATTGGTGTATTTTTTTAAAGCGAAAAACACTATATTTTGTTTTGTATATGTTTATATCATATTTAAAAAGTGTTCGGTCCATAAATAATCTTAAGCTTTTTATTTTACTTAATATCTAATTTGATTATGAGCATTTAAGAAGTTTACTACGAGACTAAATCAATTCATAGTATATAAATTTGTGACGTATGAAACACCCATATATTTTAAATAATTTATAATTTATATTTATACAACGACTTACCTCATGAATGAATAAAAGGGCCAAGTCCAAGTCGTCCAATTTTGATTTAAAAAATAAATGGAAGTTGAATGAGTCTCTATCACATCTACCAACCTATGAATTGGCCAAGCTGTCTTAAGTGGGGTACTCGAAAAGATTTCTATTCTATTCATTTACCCAATTTAATTTTCTCACCAATTAATCACTATAAACCTCAACTAAAAAATAATAATAATAAATAAATAAATAAAATTCCAAATCTCACCTTACAAGTGAAATTAAGAATGTTGGAGAAGATTATAAATCAGAGATTTTAAAAGTTAGCAGCGTAGATTCCAACTTTCTCATCTAATTTTAAATTATTTACCGTCACTTTAAGAATAAAATTGGTATGATAAAAACTCGTTATAAAATATTAAGATAAATTAGGACATTACATCATCTATTTATTAAAAAAATAATAAATTTGAGTCTTGATTCCTCTCGACAAGGATAAAAAGGTGGTAGGGATGTAATTAGGTGAGAACCATACAAATTATTATCTCATAGCATCTCTCTCTCACATCTATTATTCATAGCTTTAGGTTTTGGTTTTTAAACCTTGGAAAAGGCATCACTTTTTGGGTCTTTGTCCCAACCTTTGAAAACGATTTTGGAAGGTGATATATCAACGACTTGTTTTGTATGATTTTGAGTGTCACCTAAAATTCTCTCTTAATAATTTCAAGTCGTTTGAATATGATAAACAAGCACGTCAATTTAAGATTGGAATCATACCTACTTAGTTCTTATTTCTTAGAATATATAAGGTAGCTCGATTAGGATGAACTGAGTTTTGGTCATGAGCGTTTCATGTATTGAAGAAGCGTACAAATGGTCGAGATGAAACTGTAGCTTTGAAATTAGATATGAATAAAACCAAAGTTATTGAGGTTGCTATTCGTTCCTAAGTTATAGCCATTTCCTAGACTATACCCAAGATTGACTTTGGGTCGAGTGGAGAAGATATAAGTTTGTCTTTAACTTTATTTGGGTTGTTAGTTGGTTTATTTTGAGTGTTCTAAGACTCCTTATTTGTAAGTTCTACTGGTCCATTTCGGCATAATTATCATTATTGTTGTGAATCTTATCATTGTGTAATGACTTGCTTTTTAAGATTTGGAGTTACGGATTGTTACTTACCGATGCAAAATATTTAAAAATATGCATTAATTTAAATCTTTTAAATGTGCATGCACATGAAGAAACTTTAAATTTAATACAACATCGTTTACGAACACATATCAAACTAACAAATCACAACAATGCACACACCCAAAACAAGACTTAGTTCGTAAAATCTTGAAATACAAAATTTAAGGGTTCATAAGATAAATATATCAAAGGGGTAAAAGACACCGATCCAGCCCAAACTCCATAACCTCGAATTCATGTGCGTCTCTGCCTCGACCGCTCTATCATGCCTCATTTGAAATTTTCAAAGCAGCAGAGATGAGTATATTTTAGTTTGTTATTGAGTTTTATTGATTTTAGTTCATTCGTTTAGTGTTTTATTCTCATTTGGGGGTTTGTTCCTCAGACTAGGCCTTTCCTACGTTACACTCTAGGTTTACTCATTCGACTTTCTTGGTTCTTGGTTCTATCAGGACCTCCAGCCCTCGGAATATTCTTAAGTTCTCTAGGTTTCTTCGTTAGTTGTTTCTTTTGGTCTCTTTCATCATTATATCTCTAAGTTCTCGAGGCGTGACCTCGGAATCGGACTCGTAAGGTTCATGCAGTCTAAGATTGGACTAACTCAAGTGTAATACTTTGAACTCCCACACTTGTGATAGGTTCACTAAAAGGAAATTAACTGGCAAACTTCTTTGAAATCTCCATAGAGTACTATCAACAATAAAATAGGCGCGTTCTATAGTTATTCGGACTCCTAAAAATCGAGTCAAGTTTATGGTTGAGAGTTAGTTGACGAACCACTAACTATCTCCGTATAACTGCTAACTCACATACATGGACCATAACAATAACCTATAGATCGACCAATTCTAAGGTACAACTGTGGACCCCTGCCACTCGTGATAGGCTCACTAAAAAGAAAATTAATTGAAAAACTTCCTAGAAATCCCCATAGGGTACTATCAACAATAAAATAAGTCAATTCTTTAGCTATTCAGACCGCTGACAATTAAGTCAGGTTTACAGTTAAGGATTAATTGGCGAACCCCTAACAATCCCTATATAACCGCTAACATCACAAGCATAGAAATAGAGACGGAGGATAACGACCTAAACATGAATACCTAGTCATAGATTTCAGTTCATAAGACACTGCATACACGTTTAATAAAAATGCATAATAGCATTCAGCATGTCATCTCAGCTCATTCCATGCTCAAACATTTATAATAGGTTTCCAATAACATGCTTTGTACCATTTTAAAGACATGCTCTCAATTTCAGTCAAATAATAGCTCAATAGTTTATTCTTCGATAAACGTGCATCATAACGTTTAACGTACACTTACATGTATCAAAACCAACTCATTTCATGCTTAAATTTCATAGATATAATTCTTATATCATATTTTCATGCTTACTATGAGTTAGCTAAATCTAAGGTTCCAAGGTGCCACTTAACCGAGAAAGGTTCGCAGTTAAATAAAAATAAGACCAAATGCATATGAAGATGAAAAAGAAAGCTATATAAGAGCATACACTAAAACAAAAATAAAATTTGTCATCAATCACATCTAAGTATGCACTAAATGCAATTGGCCTCAATTGTACGCTGAAATTAGTCTTTCTAATCACATCTCAATATACCTAATTCACATACAAAAGCTGTCTACTTTTCCCTCGGGCATGTGAGTAGTTCACGACAAATAGTAAAAATAAAGACAAAAAAAAAAAAAAAAAAAAAAACGAAATGAAAATAACTAAATAA
>NW_019268518.1:2322024-2328811 GCF_002738365.1 Cucurbita moschata
AAAAAAAAAAAAAAAAAAAAAAAAAAAAAAAAAATCGAAATGAAAATAACTAAATAAGCAGTTGTATTGAGTTCTAACACTTGAAAATGAGGTCTCCCCATTTCATGGGCCCTAGAGAGACTTAGTTTATAGTTAGAGCGTAAACAAATAGTTAGGAGTGAAATGAGATTATGAGGCTGGGCTGATGCACAAAAGCCCATGGATATAATTATTACAAAGTTGGGCCTGATGCAGAAAAGCCCAATGGGCTGGGCTGGGCTGGAATTGCACAATAACGGATTCAATTATTCATAACTTTTCAAATTTATGTTTATTATTTTTAGTAGATTTAAATAAGATTTATAAATTTGTTTATTATTTTTAGTAGATTTAAATAAGATTTATAAATTTGAAGAGAGAATTTAATATACAAATTTAGTTTTAGAGAATAAGAATAAAGTAAAGTTCCTCGATGATGCCAATAATTTAATTTTCCATTAAAATATGACCGCGAACTCAAAAATAAATAAATAAATAAAACCGCGTTGGAGGAGGAAGAAAAACATCAACCGCCAATAACAGCCTTACTCTTTGTTCTCTCTGTAAGCTCAAATCTTTCGCCTATTCGCGAATCAACAACCTTCTTACTCAGTGGATGAGGAGAATTTTAAGCTATTTTGGTGCAAATTGCATTCTTCTGGTTCCTTAGATTCTTCCAAACTCGGCGATTGTTACGAGTTCTTCGTTTCTCATACGATTTCTTATCATGGGTGATGTGAAGGACAAGGTTAAGGGCTTCATGAAACGCTTCAATAATCCCTTGTCCTCATCTTCTTCTACCAGTTTCAAGGGCCAGGGAAGAGTGTTAGGATCCTCCTCTTCCGGGTCGACCACTTCTTTGCCTACCCGCCCATTGCAGAATCCCATTTCAAACCCGAATCTGGCCAAGCCCCCGGTAGCGAATTCAATTTCCGCGGCTCCGACCCGGCCACATCTCTCGATTAAATCGACCCCAGAACGTTCCCCGGCTGATGGATTTGACCCATTTGACTCGTTTATAACATCTGGGAAAAAATCTGGAAATGGGTATTCGTTAAATGTGTTCGAATGTCCGATTTGTGGCCAAAATTACAGGTCGGAAGAAGAGGTTTCGGTGCACGTAGATAGCTGTGTCGATGATAATACAGCCAGGAGACCACCAGATCTGCTGCTCACAAATGATGCAGAATCCCCGAGTGAATTGGAGGGTTGTCTTGGCATTTTCTTGTCAGGTAAGCCCTCACAAGGTTCACTGAAAATTATTCTTACGCTTTTGAGGAACATAATTCGGGAACCAGAGAATTCAAAGTTTAGGAAGATTCGTCTGAGTAATCCCAAAATTAAGGAAGCAATTGGCGAGGCTGTCGGGGGAGTGGAATTGTTGGAATTTGTAGGTTTTAAATTGCAAGAACAAGATGGTGAAATGTGGGCAACCATGGAAGTTCCAACAGAGGAACAAATTAACATACTAAGCAAGGTAATAGATTCCATCGATCAACCAAAGCTTGATGAACAGGAAAAGAAAGGCAGCAGCACTGCATCCACTGCATCCACTGATCAACTGATTGAACCAAAGAAGGTTGACAGACAGGTATGGTTAACTGAGAAATTTATAGTTATCAATCCTATTTGCTTGGAACCTTGATTTTTGTTGTCTCCTGTCACCCTATTTAGCTTTTCCAAGCCATTGCAAAATGAACCCTGTTTTTGGGTATCCATTATACTTAGTTTTTGTGGTTCATAGCTCTTCCTCGGCTGATGTTTTGGATGATTTATTACTTTCAGACTCGGGTATTCTTTGCAATCCCTGAAAACGTTGCAGCAAACATCGAGCTACCAGACTCATTTTACAAACTCTCTGTTGAAGAGGTTAAAAGAGAAGCTGTGATGAGGAAGCAAAAGATTGCTGAATCTCAGCTTTTGGTACCCAAATCATACAAGGAAAAGCAAGCCAAAGCTGCTCGGAGAAAGTACAATAGAACAGTGATCAGAATTCAGTTTCCTGATGGTGTGGTACTTCAAGGGATTTTTTCTCCTTGGGAACCAACAAGTGCTCTATATGAGGTTAGCTCTATTCATTGAGTTAAACATTTTAGCTTAATTTAATGTGTGATATCCCTTCTCCCTCATTTGAGATTCTTCAGATGACATCAACAAATGGTTTTGTGACTGCTCCTTTGTTAGTATTATCGATATATATTTCCCAACGAATCTAGTGAAAAGGAGAAAGTATTTGTGGCAACTTCTTTCTTCTTGTTTGCTACTATTGTTTTTGTGGCGGTCCATTTAAACATTGTATGCCCACCGCTAGCCGATATTGTTCTCTTTGGGCTTTCCCTTTCAGGCTTCCCTTCAAGGTTATTAAAACGTATCTCTTAGAGAAAGGTTTCTACACCCTTATAAAGAATGCTTCCTTCTCCTCTCAACCGATGTGGGATCTTATAGTCCACCCCCTTTCGGGGCCCGGTATCCTCACTAGCACTTGTTCCCTTCTCCAATCAATGTGGGACCCCCCAATCCACCCCCTTCAAGGCCTAGCGTCCTTACTAGCACACTGCCTCGTGTCCACCCTCCTTCGGGACTTAGCCTTTTCGCGGGCACATCGCCCCGTGTCTAGCTCTGATACCATTTATAATGGCCCAAGCCCACCCACCGCTAGCATATATTATTCTCTTTAGACTTTCCCTTTCGGGCTTCTCTTCGAAGTTTTTAAAGCCCCTTATAAAGAATGTTTCGTTCTCCTCCCAACCAATGTGGGATCTCACATTATACTTGACTAAACATATAGGAAGTGAAATTAGGAGAACACACATTCAGCCAATAGCTTGATAATTGTTTAGTGGTGTGTAGAGTGGTCTTGATTATCAAGGTGAAAATTTTGTTTTCTGATTCATCCTTTGAGTAATCATTGATCTTTTCTATGCGGGTGCTTGTGTATGTAAGCATACTTGTCATTCCCGAACCATCTCTGCAATGCACAATTTTCATATCTTTTGGTTCTATGGCTGTTGGAATGAAAACTGAATGAATGTCTGCTTCCTTGCCAGTTTGTAAGCACAGCACTGAAAGAACCAAGTTTGGAGTTCGAGTTGATACAACCTGTCGGTGTTAAACGACGTGCAATCGCACACTTTCCAGCAGTAGGAGAGAAAGCTAAAACACTAGATGATCTGGAGTTGGTTCCCTCAGCTCTTGTCAAGTTTAGACCCATTGAAACAGATGCTGTTGTGTTCACTGGTTTGTGTAATGAACTCCTTGAGATCATTGAACCACTCGTTAGCGGTTCAGCGGTAGCTCCTCCTGCACAAGGTTAAGTCTACTTAAAACAATGCCTGAATGTACATTTTGATCGTGGGCTGCTGTGGTTGCTGTTTCACCAAGTGCCCATATACTCCCTTGTTGCTTTTCTTTGAAATCTTTTTTTCTTCTTAAAGCAATCGCATTCTTTCAGGTTTTAAGTGGACAAAGCATGAATATTATGTTGATGCCATAAAAACTTCCACAAATATGAATGTGTTCTTAATACACAAGTGTAACAAGCTTCTCTGAAGGCCACTTGATCAAATGGTGATAATAAAGTAGATACAACATTTGAACAATGAGGCTGTTAGGTAGATGACCATAGAAGTATATAACGAACAAATGTAAATCTAAGGGGATGGTACGCCAAAAATGAACCATTACTCTATCAGCTTGCTTAGGAGCCAGAGTTCGACGAGTAATATCAACTTAAGAAATTTAGTGATTTCGGGTTAGGTCAACCAAGTAAGTGGTTTTACTGTTGATGCTCACAAGCTTGATTGTTGGATGAATGACACCTACCCTATGGTTCTTGTGTCATATTTTTTATGATGCTATCTTATGTTATGATTATGCTATGGTATGAATCTTATAATATGCATTAACCTCCATATGTTATGTCATGTACGTCATGTTAGCATGTTCACACTATGTCTATGAGATATTGATAAGTCATGTATGTTAATCATGAAAATATGTCTAAGTATACGTATGTATGTCTCATAGGAATGTTATATTATGAAAAGAAGGGAGTTGGTTTGCATCACAAGTATGTATCATGCATTTTGTATGCCATTGGCATCGAGATACTTTATTATTATGATTAGTATGAATGTGTAGATCATGATACTATACATGCTCCTTTCCCTCTGTGACTTTTAGCAACGTGAGCGTGAGCTAGTCCATAATCAGACCTAGATGTATGTACACGAGCCCACTTGGTAGGTCCATGTGTACGTAAGTGGGCCATGTGTATAGAAGTACTACACATCCAACCTTACCCATCTTGGAAAGTAGAAACTAAGAAAAAGTTTCATGAAAAGAGTCCCACCATGATTGTACACTTTTCAATCTTATTATAGTATTGTCACTCTTTGTGTTGTACTACTTTTCAATCTCATTCTCAATCTCATTCTAGTAAGAAAAACATTATAATCACTTTATTTTGCAATTCCATAAGGTAAAATCGTCCATACTAAAAGACAAACTATTATTATAAGAGTTCGATGACTTCCTAAAACAAAATTTAAAACACTAGAAGACTAACAATATTGTTTTATAAATGAAAACACATAATATAGAAAACTTATAAAACACATCATTTCATGGCCTCTATTGCAAAAGTCGTCAACCATACATCGATTCATTGTATTTACAAAAAAAAAATTGTTAATGAAAATGATGCGTATTTAAAAGTACTCAGTAAGTGACCTTAATATTGGAGTCAAGAAAGGCTTACACATACAACAAGTAATTTGACGGAAGGGGCCTAAATTTCATATCTATTCCTTGAGCTCAACTTTCCTTTTTGGGTAAGGTTGCTTGCATAGTACTTCTCTACACATGGTCCACGCACATGCATCATATAACATACAACATCCATTCACAGTTCAACGAGATGATACAAGATGCACATACATATTCATAGTATTTTATTCATATTTATCATACATGGTATATTTATGATCTCTGGCAAGGCATAAACGCTAAACATAAGTGTAAACTTTAAACTTTTAGTTGATAGACTAGGGAGGAAAACAAAACTGAGAATTGTAGCAAAGCTTTTTATTTACTACCTCAAACCAAGGAGTTAACATAAACATAAAATCTTGTAACATCAGATATCCTAGATGTTGGACTGCACATTACAAAATTTCATAATAACTCACATCACCTTCACACTCTGTTTTTTAAAGAAGATAAAGTCAATGATACAACCAAAAAGAGTAGTAGACTGAACCTGGTTGTTCTTGCTCATGACTTCGGCAGCTGTTCAATCCTCATTTAGAATTGAGGAACTCAATCTTTTAACGAGGTTGCACGCGAGAGGGGCTCGACTGACGTTTTGAAGAGAAGGATGTGAACTTTATCTATTGAAAAATACAAGAAGCCACCCAGAGAATGTGTTACATAGGAGCCAAAGCTAGTTCCCACAATGCAATGCCAGGCAGGACCATAGGAAGAATCGAATTCCTGAAAACCCAGTAAAACCTTATTACCATCAAACTTTATCTTAATATTCTTAACTTTTTGGGGTATTAAGCTGCTTATACTCACGGCTAAAACCATCAACAATTGCTTGATCCTACAAACATTTAAAGTTAATCTTATTTCAATACTAATGAACAAAATTGAAGTGAACCATAAAGCTGTGGATATCTCATAAAGAAAGTGAAAATTTTAAACTTTGTCGAAAAACACATTTTTTTAGTACCATAAAAACTAAACAAATAACTGAAGAACAACACGAGGGGAGAGAGCTTTTGACTAGAGGAACCTTAACCACTTATGCTTTATTAATTTTCTTTTTTGTCGTTGAAATATCATACATCTCATGAGTATCTATAATGGAGATTGCATAACCGATCTCCTAAACTTCCTCCTCAAATTCTTAAACTTTCTTCTAAACAACTACTAACAAATCTCCTAAACTTTCACATCAATCACTACTAAATAATTATCCTAAATAGTCACTACTAAATAATTATCCTAAAATTACTCTAGGTTAATAACTTTGGCTAAGTCAAACTTAATAACTCACAAATTCTAACCTAGGAGCTACGAGTTTAGAGATAGTGAAAGTAGATTTCAAATGTTAAATCATAGGGAGGCTAACACAAAACAAAAAAGTCCCAACTTGAACACCGAATGGACTTTGTCCCAAGCACAAGAATATCCTTCTTGATGGTTTCAGACTTGTAAATAATTATAATGTTGTCATGAATATAGGCTCTGGCCAAGCCAAGCTATGATGGAATTAATGGTGGGCAGCAAATTCCCACTGGAATTGCCATGTGCACATCTTTTTTCATGGCATCCCGTCGTCCTCCCCATGCCCCCAACTTTCCCTCTACGGAAGTGCAAGTCTAGAGAGGACTGTAGAGCAATAAAGGACATTTAATTTGCTACCTACAATTAGAATTGAAAAGCCAATCCCAAAGTTTGGAAGTGTTCAAATTAGGTAAACCCATGCACGGTACCAGTGCCAGTTAATTAAATTCAGACAGACCCCTTCAATATCCGAGTACTTCCATGTATCACAACTGAAACAAGTGCAATGAAACAGAAAACCCATTAATTGTATGCCTAAATTGAAGATTTCCCAGAAATCTCACACTCAAAATCCCATAAACAAATTTAGTTCATACCAAAAAAAAAAAAAAAAAAAAAAAAAAAAAAAAAAAAAAAAAAAAAAAAAAAAAAAAAAAAAAAAAAAAAAAAAAAAAAAAAAAAAAAAAAAAAAAAAAAA
>NW_019268518.1:2329875-2346237 GCF_002738365.1 Cucurbita moschata
AAAAAAAAAAAAAAAAAAAAAAAAAAAGGCATTTCATCAAACACCTTCCAGGCACTACTCAAAGCAGTCCAATAACCATCCCTGAAAAAACTCTCTAACCCAAAGTTCGAAAAGAAAACTGGATAAGGAAGCTGCAGTTGTCAGGAAGTCGCAACCATGAAAACGCATTTTTTTGGGTTACCTTTTTAAGGGCGAGAGCAAGGCGTTTGGTATCGAGCTTGGCAGGCATGGAATCGAGGAGTTGACGAGCGGAGGTAAAAGCCCGATTCTGCAAGGGAAATGACATATCGGAGGCTCTGACGCGAACATTAAGAGGAGGATGGGGCTGCTCTTGCAGCTCCACCGCCTTCTTCTTCAAAATAAGGCCATTAAGAAACTTAGTACGTCGCTCAAGCTCCATTTCCACTCCCTCCATCACCCACCAACGCTACAACCTCATCAAATTGGGGAGAAAGACCTTCTTTTTCTTCTTCTTCTTCTTCTTGTTGTTGTTTCGGACACTGAGAAGCAGAATAAGTAATACGCAATGGCCATAAAGTGGACAAATGTGCGGCAGAAGGTGGAAGAAGACAAAGAGGGAAAGGGAAAGAAAAAGAGAGAGAGTATTTAATTATATTCTGTCATTGGTCAAACAACAACTCCAATCAAATTTCCACTTTTTTATATTGCTCCTTTGTGCTTTTGATACCCACCAAAACCCACCTTTTGTTTTCCTGTTTTTTTATCCTTATCCTTTAATTATTTTATTCCCTTTATAAAAAGTTTTTATTTCTTTCCAACTTACAATTTTTTTAAGCTTAGCTTTATTATGTGATAATTTAGTCTATTTAATTAATTTTTTATAATGAATTAGTTTAGAATTTGATAAATTACATGAAAATTAAATAAAATGAAACCCATTTCATTAAAAAAAATAATAATAAATAATAATAATAATAATAATAAGTGAACCACAATTAAGTAAATTAAAAACCATATTATAATTTTGTAACATAGCAAAAGAAATATTATAATAATGAGAGCGTTCATTTTTAATCGCGGAATTGATAGAACATATGGAATAATCTTAGCAAAATAACAAACGGCAGGGTGACCTTCGCGCACCACTACACTACTAATACAATAATATCTCTCCTACACCGTACATACCCACCACGCTTCTCCGTTTCCATCAATGATGGGCCGAAAAGTGAGCCAGCAGGCCCACCAACGGTGCATTGATGTACGTAGTGGGCTCCGACTCTTGAAAAAACGGCCTCGAATCTGGAAACGCATCCGTCACGTTGGGCCCACCCACCACCGCTCCCACCAACACATTCGGGTTCGGGTTCGGACTCAGGAAGTACCTCGAACCCGCCTTGCACCCGATTCGACCAGGATGCGCTCGAACCGACGGTAAGGAACTGGCCCGGTGATGGATCCTGAGAGGGTAGCGCGCACCGTATCCAACCATGTATGACATCCGTAGTGGATTATCGCCTAGAATATAGTCCACCTGGTGGGACCCAAACAAAAAACGAAACCCGATATAAATCAGAAATCGGAAAAAGGTAACTTTTATGTTCCCGATTGGTCAAAAGTACTGGGGGGGAGTAACGTGTGATTGATGATTAAACTTGTCGGGTCCACGAAATCATAGCCGTTAAATTTATCAACGTCCAACGTATTAAAAAGAAAAATACACTGTTTTGGGTATTAGCACTCACAGACAACTAAACAAACATAGCTAAACCTCAGACAAGACAAACTCTAGCCGTTGGTTCTTTTTTCATTTGTTTATTAGACCCTAGATTTGGGTGGGCCCCACCAGCGTTCTTATATTATAGAAAAATAAAACAATTAATTAATAGAGAAATAGATGGATTAGAAAAGTAATTATGTGACCCCATAACGACATGTCGGTATGAGGGATAATGGGTGTGGTGGGCATTGTAGTGTTTTATATAGTTCCATACATTCTATTTGAAGAAAGGAAGAATTATTTTTTGATTAAAATAAGATAAAATAAAATGAAGTATGAGGTTAGGTTACCTGACGTTTGGCGAGTTGGCGGAGCATAGCGGGGGACGCTAAAGAAGCGCCACATGCTACGTTGCGATTGGCGTGGCTAAGGTAATTGGAATAAGCCAGAAGTAGAAAAGACAGGGAGGTAACATGCTGCATGTTACTTCCTCCAGCCTTGAATATCAACCCACCTATATATTCAATTCATTTCAATCCCATCCTAAATTATAAATCTATAATAATAATAAATAAGTAAATAAATAAATAAATAAATAATAATTTTAATACCAGGAGAATATTGAACTTGAGGATGAGAAATTCCAGGCAAAATTGAACAAATGAACTCATCTGCATTTTGCCTGAAAGACGAGAAGTATTCTGCTTTGCCCATCAACACCTCCTGCCATTTTTTTTAAATAAAAAAAGATTAAGATTTGGTTTGGTGATTAATAGTTATATATTTGTAATTTAGAAGGAATATAAATTATTTGGATTTGAAAAGAAGAAAGTCGCAATCAAAGGGAAGAAGAAAGTGAGTAAAGCACATGTGAAGGAACTATAAGTTCACAGACTTTAAGCACATGAATCCACCAGTAACCCACTCATCCGGGTGGGGGGCCCGCCCCAGTTGAAAGTGAGATGACAAAATTGCCCATTCCTATTCACTTCATCATCGGGATATTCATCACTTTTTATTTCAATGGGGATGATGGATGATGGGGGCAGAGGATAAAATGCTCCCTCACCATTTCAAACCCATAAATTCCATGCCCTTATCATTATCCTCATCACAGACTCAATTATTAATAACACACAAAAAAAACACCTTATCCAATAATTTTAAACATACAATTATTAGTATTATTCCTTATTTATTTATTTAGTACTTGGAATAATTCCTTCTTTTATTTCCCTCACTGCCAACTAACATTCCTTTTCGTCACATCACATGCATCCCTTTGCTCATCCCATCTTCTAACCATGGGCAGCAGCAGCAAGATGGGAAAACCATCAAACCCCTGAAAGCCACGTGGCGATTGAGATCACCCACGTCACCATTGAAAAAAAAAAAGAAACCCAAACCAAACCGGAAACAGGAAACACGGTAATAATATTCGACATCGAATTACGCAACGGTCAGGAATATAAATATATATTTGGGAGGGGTAAAAGAGTAAAAGAAACCTTGGAAATGAGGACGTTAATTCCCGCGTGCTTGTTATCCCAACCAAACTCGTTGATGGTATCCCCAGCTCTGAGCACCACCTCGTTCTTGAAAATGTATTCTCTGTACACGCGCCTTCTTGACGCCTTGTGCAACCACGCCGCTCCCCAAAGCAACTCGTCCTGATCCAACGCCCAACATTCAATCATCTCTAACTCCCTCAACGAATCACACGCTCCACGTTTAATCTTAAACTAAATAAATACATTACCTGATAACCGTTCACGTCGCAGTAAAACGGACACACCGCCCTTCTCAAGCTCCCGCTGTACGCTCCTCTGTGTCTGTCAGCAAACTCGAACACCTAAAGTAGTAAAACAAAAAACACGGTTAATACCCGTTTACTGCGGACGGTAACTTTTATATTATTTATTTTTAAAATAGTAGGAGGGGATGGGGACTGGGATCGGGTGTGAAAGCGACATACCGAAACGGCTCGATTCAGCAGCAATCTGGAATAAGAAGGATCACGTGATCTGAAGACAATGGAAGCAGCGGCCAAGGCAGCGGCGGTTTCGCCTGCCACGTCAGACCCAGGGTGGGCTCCATCGATTTTATAAACAGTACGAAGCGTATCCATGTCCTCGGGTCTCTCCCAGCAGTTATGATCGGAGTAAGGATCGCCCACTTGTACAAACACCACGCCGGGAACCGCCGTCGCTTTTAGTAAATAGTCGGTCGCCCATTTCACGGCCTTAAGCGCATTCCCCAGCTCCGATCCCATGTTCCGTCCGAAGTCGATAATGCTCCACGACAGCAACGTCGTAGTGAACGCCATCGGAAACCCAAACTTTATGTTGTCTCCGGCGTCGTAGTACCCGCCGCTCAAATCTCTCTGCAACCAAAAAAAGAGGATAAAGAAATAAATAAATGAATCACATTTCCAGTGTGTAAGAGGAAAGAACAGGAATGCGTACTCCGACTGTGGAGCCGTCATGGACGGCGGAGTCGCGACGCCATTTGAGGCGTTGGTCCGGAGGGAGTCTGCCGGAGCGCTGGCCTTCGAAGAAGAGGATGCATTTTCGGAGGGCGTCGTGGTAATCGTGTTGGGCTGTTGCCGGAGGAGAAAAGAGGAGGAGTAGGAGAATAGCGGCAGCGGCCGGAAACAATGGAGGAATGGAGGTGGACATGGTGTGAGGTATGTGTATATCTGTGAATGATGAGGAGTGGCTTAGCACATGCAGAGGACACAAGGTTTGTGCTTCATTTTATATCGGAAAAAAGGCGTCATTGGATTCCAGAGGGTTCGCCAAAGGGAGGAGGCCACGTGGATTGGTGTGATAGGATGATGTTCGGGTACCAATGCAAGACATTCTTGACCGGGTTTTGACCTCCATTCGGGTCGGGTTTCTTTTATTTATTTATTTATCCTAATGGTAACCAATCAGGCTCTCCCCCTTTGCATTGAAACTTATAAAAATTAACCAAATTTTATGATTAATTAAAAAAAAAATATTGATAATAATAAAAAATTAAAATAGTTAATGAACATTAGTAATGGTTATACCTTCTAAACTCATGAATGTGTCTGAAATTATTATGAGTAACCCCAATTACCGACAAAGTTTCAATAATAGGGGTTAATTTGTTTCAATAATAGGGGGTAATTTGTTTTATTTAACGGATACATTTTGGAGTAAATATTGGGATTAAAACGAAAAGTGGGGGAATACAATTATTAGAACAAGTTGGATTTTGGAATTTAAGTAATTATTTTAATAATTGATATTTTCAAGAAAAAAAAGAGAGAGAGAGAGAGGATAAGCGGGGTGCGGTGAAGTGGGATAATGCGAATGGGTAGAGAGGTGCTGTAATGTAAGTAGGCACGGGCGAAGGGGAAAAAGGTCAAATTGACAGGTCGCCGGTGCACCGACGAATTGATGGAGGACACGTGGAAAATAGTGGCAGCCCATAAAGCTGAACTCCAAAAGGCAAAACTTTGCTAACTAACGCAGGAAATAGAGTTTCCAAAAATTAAATTAAATTAAATTAATTTTAAAAAGAAAATTCCTTTTTTCTTTTTCTTTTTTTGGAGACTGTAAAAGGGAAAGCAAGATGGGTATTAGGGTTTGGATTTTGTGATAATTTTTAACGGCAATCTTGCCCTCGTTTTTTTAGTAATGTAATCATTAATCTCTTTGTATTGTAGTTTAATATAGTAATTAATTTCTATTGAGATAATTCATCTCTTCTTATATTTGAGCCGAGAGAGCTGTGAGTTTCCTTAGATTTAATAAATTTATGATGTTACTTACGGGTAGAATGATTTTAAAATATGTAAAAATTAAAATTTTTTTTAGCACATTTTAATAAAAAGAGCAGTGATGTGTAATTTTAATATGTACACTTTCTTATCCACCCTAACAAGTTCGGTTGGACTGGACTAGCCGGTCCAGCCAAGTGGACCGGTGGTCAGTCACCCAGATTGAAGCCCCCAAGTTGCGACTCTTACTCTTTCCCTCTTTATCGTCCGCACGTTTCCCCGTGCATTTTGGCAGCGTTGTTTTCTTATTTTCCGAAACCGCCCATCTGTTATCTCCCCCGTTCAGTCGAACACCACCGCCTCATGCCAAAGACCGACAAGCCGAGCCACCGACTGGCGTCATTGTTCCCATCTGCCCATTCCGCGACCTGTGGTAGGTGACGATTGCCATTGTCGCCCAGCCCTAACAGTCCACCGCACAGTTGCCGCCAACACTGAAGAGTCATCCACCACCATCCTCCTTCGCCGACATTGCTATACAGACCGCGCCACACATCGCTCTATCTGTCTTTAAAATGAAAAACGTTTCAATTAATCCTAACATGTAATGTCACATGATTGAACTCTCTTCCTTCAATAAATTGACCACCAACTCTAATTAGTTTCTATTCTTAAAGTCAATTGGTCAATGTTTAGCAAATTAAGAGTTTAGGGTATATATATATACACTTTTATATTGCTAGGTTATAAATTCTACTACCTATTTATAACTTACTTTATAGCTATATATAATTATGATAAATAAGTACTAGTAAAATTATATAGGATAAACTCAACCATATAGAAAACTAAAAAGTTAGAATCAAGAAGTTTGATGAATCTAATTTCGGTTTCTGAAATATGCAAATTGAAGACTATTTGTTTCAGAAAAATCATCATGAACCAGGTCTAAGGTGAAGTCGGATACCATGACCATGGAACAGTGGAACTCGAGCATCAACATCTCAGTGATTGATCTGGTTGACATTGTCCATAAACGTGGCATTCAACATTATCAAGGCGATTATAACATCGTATTTGTTGAAAACAATGTGAAGATGCGCGAAAAATCGTTAGCTATGAATCAAGTGTATTTGATGCGTATCTTGTTCAATCTACAAATGTTTGAAGATGGATCTAGCGCGAATCATATAAATGAATTCAATATGATTGTAAGTCCAACTTATTGCGGTGAAAACTAATTTCGAAAATGAAATTAAAGCATTGATTTTGTTATTTTTACCCGAGTCTTGGGATACTTTTGTTTTTGAGATCAGCCGTTCCCAAGATTTGAGAAATTGAAGTTTGATGAAGTTCGAGATATTGTTCTCAGTGAAAGTAATTCCAAACGATAAATTTGAGATTCATCTAGCAGTACTCTCAATCTTGATAGAAGGAGAAGAAGTAACTCGAATGGCCCAAACAAACACAGTCAGTCAAAATCAAAGAACCAGAAAAATGTCCAAACAAACCGAATGTAACATATTGGAATTGTGGAAAAATTGGACACTTTCAAACAGACTGTACAAAACCAAAGAAGTAGAATCACAAATTCAGAGGTGATAACGATTCTATAAATTTCGCAAAAGATAGTAAGGATGCTCTAATTCTTAAGGTGGATAACTCAATTAAATCCTGAATTTGTGATTCAGGTGCATATTTTCATTTCTCTCCAAACAATGTCAAAATTTCAAATCTGAAAAATTTCAGAAAGGTGTATCTTGTCGACAACAAAACTTTAGAGACCGAAAGAAAGGAAATGTCCGCATACAAACTCCAGCTGGAAATTAGTGGATATTGAAGAGTGTCAGATATATTTCTAGTCTCAAGAAGAATATGATCTCTATTAGTCAATTGGATAGCACATGTTATGCAATATAGTTTAAAAGAGTTTGTGAAAAATTAGGAAAGGTGTTATGGTGTTAGTGCATGACAGAAAATTTGAAACCTTATACACCACTCATGGTGTATAAACATGGTTGTTGTTGCTTAGAGTGCTTCTAGTTCAAGTCTATGGCACAATAGACTCAAGACATATGAGTACTAAATGAATGAAAATGTTGGTTGTGAAAGTAGTTTTAAAAGGCTTGAAATCCGTTGATATGAGTGTTTTTTAGAGATATGTTATGGACAAACAGAAACGAGTTAGCTTCACAAAAGTTGTCAGAGAACCGAACAAAAAACGGTTTAAAATGATCTATACAGATGTTTGGGGACTATCTACAGTTTCATCACTTGGAGGGTCCAAGTTCTACGTCACTTTCATTTATGATTTACAAGTGGAGGATTCAACCGAGTGGGAGCAAGCCATAGATGCTGAGGTGAGTTAGATGTCTAGGTTTTAGAATTGTGGTGCAATTTTATTTACTAAGGCTGAGTATGTAGCAATAGTTAAACTGGACAAAAGATGATATGGATAATAGACTATTTAGAAGAACTAGGCAAGAAGTCACGCGAGAAGATTCTTTATATAGCTAGTTAGAGTGTCATACAATTGGTGAAAGAACATAGTATATCATTAAAAAACAGAGCATATTAGAAGATAATACCATTCAGTCACAGGTCAGTGGAAGAAGGTGATATATGTTTGGAGACAAGGTTCGACAAAATGTGCTGTGCTGACCAAATTTAAATTCTTAATTCACTGTATCAATGAAGTGGGTGAATAACCTTACCGTCATAACACTAAATATTATATATTGTCTAAATCTAATTATAAAAATGTATTATTGAAAATTAAAAAAAAAAAAAAAAAAAAAAGTTAGGTTAACCATTTACCTTCTTGCACCTGTTTTATTTAAATTAAAAGAGAGAGAGAGGGAGCAAGAGAAAAATCAATTTTATTATCACAAATGTACGTTATTAACTAGATAATAGTACTGGTTATTTCGTGCCGAAAGGCCTGAACATATATGGGCCAGGCCCAATAAAATGCATCCAGAGACTTAAATTTTAATTAAATGAGAAACAATTCAATTCAATTAATTTGCAAGTAATTTTCTTTAATTATTTATAATTACCATTTTCATTCTTTTATATTTTCGTATTTAAAAATTCTTAGTAATTCTTCCTATTTAATTTCAACAGTTAGAGGGTCTGTTGACTTATGATTAAGTCATCCCGAATAGGTGATAATAATATTTATAGGCTTACAGATAAGTGTAAGGAAATAGAAAATTCTATAACAAATGCTCCCTTGCAAGTATAGGAAATTATTCAATGAAACCGCTACTATATAATTATTGTCTAGTTAACCATTGGACATAGAATAGAAAATATGCATATACTCGAACAATTTCTTCTATATATCAAACAAAGTAAAATCAGAGCTACATATGGTGTCGATTTCTTCCAATAATTCTCATAAATCACCAACTCTCTTTTACCTCCCTTTTGATTGGATGAAGCATACGACTCTTCTTACCAAACGAACCCGACTAACTTTTCATAATTAACAGGTAATTACTTTTGAAATACAATAATTTTTTAAAAAAAGATGGGTGAATTTCAAGAGCTATAATAAAGTTAAAAGAACCCAAATTTGCAATATTTTGACCTAAATTTGAGAGTATTGATTGCAATAACATGTGGAGAGCATTAGTGATAGAATCAAACCGCATATGCTTTGTTGTTTGAAATTATTTTTCGGAAGAAAAAGAAAGTCAAAATGTGGATTATTGCAATTTCTTTTTCCCTTATTCACGGAGTTGAGATTGTTTACGTTACCATTTTTCCATGCATTCTTATTATTCTTATTATTATTATCACACCTCATTAACTTTCTTCTTTAATGTTTTCCTAAAATAATTATAATTCCATGTGTTCCTTTTTTAACCAACAAATATTCATATCATTCTACCTTAAAAGAAAGCAAAAAAAAAGTGAAAATCACTTTAATTAAGGAATGAATTATACCCCGATTTCAAAGAAGATATGTGATTATCGATAACGTTTGTAGCACACTTGTGTTTGAACGAGACTATTTTTGTTGCTAGTTTGAGCGTATTTTGATTGCGAACATTCTAATATTTTAAAATGAGTTTTAGAATTTATATGAAGAATATTATTTAATGAAAATATATTTATTTGTTCCCATTGATCATTGTTTTTTATTCAAAATATAATTTTTTAATTTTTTTTTGGAACAATGCAAAATGATCCATTGTATTACTCTAATCCTTATATAAATATCTTACAAAAATTTAAAAACTAGAAAAAAAATTAAAAAAAAAAATCAAATTTGCATTAGTGTCTAAGTTAGAAATTCAAGCAATTCTAAACGTGGCATGCATACGCCATTTTTAAAAAAATAGTAAAAAAGTTTGAATTAATTTGAAATATTTTTTTATATTAAATTAAAAATAGTTCAACAATAATTAATATGTATGAGACGAAACAATCCTCAAAATATAGGAGACTAAAACCAAATAAAATATTATAAATTCAATGTTCCTTAATTACCTTGAAGGACAAGAGAGAAGCTGCAAGAAAGTGATTGGAAAAGCTTTTAGAAAGTAAAGTAAAGGATGGGATGTAACGTTACTTAATGTTTGTGTTTGGTTGTTATCCAATCTTTAATCTTAATTTGAGACAATTACGCCGCCATGTTTGTCCATGAACCATGGAATTATAATGCATCTCCATTCCTTTATCTACTCCATTTCTCTTCCTTTTTCTCATATAAATAAATAAATAAATTTAATACTCATATAAAAAAAATACTATTTTTTATAGACTAAAATAGTATTTAATTACGTAGGATAGTCAATTTGAGCCTCCAAGCAATCTTTGGCTTTGTATCTAAGAGATAAAATGTTCCATTTGGTAGAGTTTAGTCTCGATTCATACAGATTTAAAATATAAAACTATATATTTGAAGTGGGATAATGTTCATATCATTAAAAAAGCTCCACCAAAAGTTACCATTTTTATTTTTTTAAATAACATATTTATATTATTATAATTAAAGAATCAAGATAAACCCAACACAAAGGCTGCTTCAGATATAATTTTTGTTTACTTCATTATTCTTATCTTATATTTATATACGACTAGTTATATTTATAGAAGCATTTGGAGTATAGAGTTAAAAACATTTTTTTTGCAAAAAATATAAGAAAATATATTGGTATTTTAATTTTTAGCTTTTTTTTTTTTTTTTTTTTTTTGAGGGAATGCATTAAATAGGTTGGACCCAACACGTGCGAAAAGGTGGCACGCTTCACAGCAGTGGACAGTTAACGGAAATTAATAAACACAAAGAGTGTCAACGAAGGACCACTTCTCCGCCGCTCGATTTGATTACTTTCATAAAAGACTCAACTTCAGTGGAACGGCGGCGCATGATTAATAATAAATATTCAATCACAGCCGTCCATCTCTTCCCGATGAACTCGCGTGGCCACGCTGGAGCCGCACATTTAAAAGACTGCGATAAATGATAATGGGGTGCCCCGGCCTCGCTCTTTAGTCCCCAACCTAATATTTATTTTAATTCTACCCCTCCTATTTTTTAATATTACCATACGACCACACACAGCCCATACCATTTTTAAAAAAAAAAAAAAATAGGAAAAAAAAAAAACTTCCTAAATAATCTTTATAGTTTGATAAAATTGGAATTTTATGAAATTATAACAACTTGTTCAAACAATTCAAAGCATAGTGACTAAATTCTATTTTCTTCTAATATCATATGGATCAAATTTATTATTTAGCTAAATTAATTTGTTTAGAGGATATATTACTTATAATTCAAATAAATAATTATATTAATTAAAGTTTTTATTTTTTATAATTATATCATTTTAGACTCTTCATTAGAATTTTGTTTAAAAGCAGTTAATGCATATTTTTCATATGTGAATAATTTTTATATTAAAAGATAGGAAAACGATAAAATTAAATAAATAGTTACAATTTTTTTTAATATAAATGATTTTTATCTTCTCTTAATACTCTTATTTAGATGATTATAAGCTAATTTGAAACTAAATTTAATGATATAAATGGATTTTTTTTTTAAAAAAACCATAAATAAATTATCTTGTTTTGAAACTTAGAATGATTTTGTCGTTATGCATGTGAGAGCAGACATGGCAACGAAGAAGAGGGCTTCTCCTTCTGTCTTCCCTCTCCATATTATTTTATATTTATATTTACATTAAATATCCGTCTCATTAATACAATATATATAAATTTATGATCTCAATTATATTTCTTTCCATTCATATTTGTCCTCTAATATCTATATTATTAAAACTTTTAATTTATCCACGTAAATAGATTAAAATATCTCTATTTTTTTTTTCAAAAAATTACAAAATTTCCACTTTTATTTTTAAAATCATTTTGAAAAGCTATTTGACAACCAATCCTTATCCCTTATTTTTTTATTTTATTCAACAAAAAGAAAATCTGGAAAAATTGATTTTTGTTTTTCTCATGTATTATTAAAAAACGACATCATTACAAAAAAAAAAACGATAGTTATTTTTTGTAAGGATAATTATTAGAAATATAATCATTTGTGTCCTATTATTTAATAAAGGATTTAAAGCTAAAAACGAAGAAAATTTATAATAAATTATTTGAGTCAAATGGCGTTATTATACAAAAGACTAATAATTTTGCAGAAATTAAAAAAAAAAACAAAAAAAAAAACAAGACCCGAACCAAAAGAGACATAAATGAAGGTTTCTAGGAACACAGAGACAAAGCTAAAAAAAAGGACATTATTTTTTATGTCATTCATACTTTTCGTACAATAAAAAAATAAAAAAGAATGGTGATAATCTCCGATGACTCACTAAATATATTCCTTCCTCCATTAACAAAAATTAGTTTATTTTATTTTAGTTTCTAAATTTTTAAAAATATTAAACTTCAAAAAAAAAATTGAATAATATTCTCAGCTTAGAATTGTACGCAACGCAACCGACGGAATTTCAAGTCCGCTGGATTTGGGCAACGGAAAAAAAAAAAAAAAATTGACTATAATGGGGGCAAATATATTGATTTTAGGTCAGTAACTTTTTTTCCTTTTTACTTTATAAAGTATATTAATGGCTAATCACATGCACACCATTAATTATTTAAGCATAATGACAAATACTACCTATAAATGATACATATATTTTTTTATAACATAGTCTCATGTTTACATTTAACTAAGATGTCTGATGCATAATAAATTCGTTTAGAAGAAACCAAAAAAACTTAGATTCATATCGTAATAAATAATTTAAATGTGGCTTTCCATACAATTCTGGACGGATGAGGCGATGAATGGCAATTTCGTAATAACTTCCAAATATAATGGATACAGTAGTAATTTCTGTTGTACTTGGATGCTACTTAAGGCCCTCCCGTGAACCGAGTTCTGGCACGAAAATCGCTAATTCTGATTCTGTTGTGAGCGATTTGATCAAATATTTTTTTAATTCTAAACAAACGCAATGAAACCTCAATCGCCTCTTATCCTCTCTCTCCTATTCGTAGCCACTCTCTGTCTCCTACGCCAGGTTCCGGCCGCCGCCGATGCTGCTGATTCTGGGACCTCCGTCAACGCCACTGCCAATAGTACCGAGTTTATCCGGAGTAGCTGTGTCATTACTCTCTATCCCGACGTCTGCTACGCTTCGCTCTCTCGCTATGCTAACGACATTCAGCAGGATCCAGCCTCGCTCACTCGCGTCGCCATTACCATCAGCCTTGCCAACTCCCGTAGAATGGCTTCTTATGTATCCAACCTGTCTCACGTCGGCGACTACGGCGCCGACCACAGAGCCGCCTCCGCGCTTCACGATTGCTTCACGAACTTCGACGACGCCGTCGACGAGATTCGCGGCTCGCTCAACCAGATGCGCCAGATCAACGACGTCGATGTGCCGTCGTTCAGGTTTCAAATGAGCAACGTGCAGACGTGGATGAGCGCCGCGCTTACGGATCAGGAAACATGTACGGACGGATTCGAAGATGTGGCCGATGGACCGATGAAAGCGGACGTATGCGCAAAGGCGGAGAAGGTGAAGAAGCACACTAGTAATGCCCTAGCGCTGGTGAATAGCTTCGTCCAGAAAAGGATTCCGTGATATTCAATCGGTAGGTTCCTGAATTGTTCCGAGTATAGTTGGATTGGATGAGAATCTGAAATCTCTGAAAATTATATCAATAGTTTGGTTCTGTATTTAAGTAATAGTGTGTGAAAGAAAGAGATGTAAATTTTTTAGTGCAGAGAGAAACTGAAATTTTCTTTTGCGTTTTGGTTTTTGTTTTGATTTTGCTCTTTCTTTTTCTGCAAGTTTTAGTGGTGGTTGTGTGCCTGTTGTACTGCTCTCCTCTGCTCTCCTCTGCTCTGCTCTCCTCTGCTCTGCTCTGCTGGTTCCTTCTTTCATAGTTCCAGAATGAAAGAAAGAGAAGGAAGCAATTCGCATTTTGTATTATATGTTAATAGTTTAATGCTTCTTCTTCTTCCATCTTCATCTTCCTTTTGCTGTAGTGTTCTCTGTTCATAATTCTCTCAATTTCGTTCTCATTCATTCAATATGGATCTTGTATTTAGTTCTAACTAATTCTGCACATAATTTCTTGCAACTAATTAATTCCAAGATTCTTAGAAGAGCATACTTTTTTCCACTTTTCAAGTTTTGCTTTTTCAGTTGTTGTGGTTAGATGAACACGACTCTCCACAATAGAATGATATTGTCTACTTTGAGCATAAGCTCTCATACCTCTTGACTTCTTTTTCTTTTGGAGTCCTTTGTTCGACTTTATGATTCTATTGACATGACTAAATTTAGGGCATGACTTTGATACCACGTTAGATGAACACGTCTCTCCACAATAGTATGATATTGTTCACTCTTAGTATAAGCTCTCATGACTTTGTTTTGTGTTTCCTCAAAATACCTCAAACCAATGGAGGGTATATTATTTGATTATAAACCCATGACCATTCCTTAAATAAATTAAACCATGGTTATTCATCCCATGTTAATTTTGCACGAAATAAATTAAATGATGTTATTCTCTTAAATTTAAAAGGTATCTAATGAATTTTTAATTTCTTCATATTCATAAACTAAAAATTAAAGCTATTTTTTAGGGTTTTACTAAAAAATCTCTTGTTATCCAGTTTTTATAATTCTCCAAAATATTTGATTTTTCATTTTAACACCTTTCAGAATTGTGTATCCCCACTTTAAATGAATAAATATCTAATTTTATAGAGTTCTTGATCCATTACATAAATCGTCACCATCTTTATAAATTAAAACAAATGTGGATGAAGCACGTTTGAGGAGAATTTGGAACCGAATTAGCATTTATATCTTCTATTTATAATTTCTTTGTCATATTTGTGAGAACTAAGTTCTCAATCTATTTCTAAAAATTGAGAGGTAACATTTTTATCTTAGTTATTCTTTTAGACATTTTACGGTCATATTTATGCGATCAAGCTAAATAAATATCAAGATCAGTCAAGAATGAGAACTTCTAATAAGTGATTTTTAGTTTGATTTATAATAAGAATCATTTTAAAATAAATTAAAAAATATTATTTTATTAAACGAAATAATTGTAAATGCTGTTTTGAAAATTGTAATTGTAATGTTTTATGTGTTTATAGGTATTGTTTTATTTTCAAGTATAAGAATTTGAACAAAATTGTAACCAATCAAATTAAGAATTTGAACAAACGGCTCACAGCCTCCCTCCGCCGGTTTTTCGGCTGTTTCGCCTTGGCTTCTTAGTTTTCGGTCTGATTTCCACAGTTTCGATTCTTTCATACTTGTTTTCGACTCCGGTTAAGACAATCGAAGCCATTTTAGAGACGGATTTCACGTTTATTAATTAATTTTTAATTTAATTGTGAATACTAACGAAATGTGACGAACGGTGTGATAGGAAACAAACCTTGGCAACGTTTGAAACCGCTCTCAAGAAACGAGAACATAGGTGACTTTACTATAAGACTAGAAATTATATATTTTACGGTTATTTATGAGCATGATGATGTATGAGTATGATGTTTGAGCAGTGATGCATGTTATATGTACGAGGTTTATATTTTGATGCATGATGTACATGTTATGTTGATGTACTTGATGACTTAACGAATTATAAACAATCTATTTTAAATAATAAAAAAAAAGTGTTTAGCTATTGGTAAAGTTGTAAACTTTAACATTCTCAAATATTTAATACTGGTAGTATAAATTCATTATTAACTTTATTTGCACCAAAATATATCATTATTTGAAAAAGATTTCCAATGAAAACCTTTTTGCATCAAATCCAATAATTACAATAATAATAAAGTCTATATATCTAAAAATCAAAGTTAAAAGAATAAAGATAAAGCATGAGACACACAACCCTAACAATCTAATGACATTAAAATATAAGATTTTGTTTAATAATTATTTAAATTCGGCTGGCTAATAACTTAATTTCTATTATTTAAAAATAATACTTGTGAGTGTATTTTTTTTTTTTTAATTTCTTGAAATTATTTTTATTAATAAAATATGATATAAAAGTTTTATTCTAAAATCATAAGCATTTTCTTTTTTTGTCTTTTTAATTTTGTTTTGATAATTTTTGTATCATTTTTATTTTTGTCACATCAATTATAATGTCTCTTTTTATGATTGTAGAAATCACATCATTATTTATTAAGTTATTAATCTTTATCTCTCATATCTTTATTTATATATAAATAAATATATTTATTAAGGTCTTATCATGTTCTTAAAAAAGTACCCTTTATCTTTGAGCTTAAATGGGAAGTATATTTTTTCCTTTAAAATCTTAAATCGTTTTTTTTTTTTTTTTTTTTTTTTTTTTTTTTTTTTTTTTTTTTTTTTTTTTTTTTTTTTTTTTTTTT
>NW_019268518.1:2347011-2350326 GCF_002738365.1 Cucurbita moschata
TTTTTTTTTTTTTTTTTTTTTTTTTTTTTTTTTTTTTTTTTCTTTTTCTTTTTCTTCTTCTTCTTCTTCTAAATTAATATTTATATCATTTTTGTATTTTATTCAAACTAAAGTTAAATTTTGTTATTTTCATCTAATAATCCTGTAATATATGAACTACCATCAACCAAGCACAATTTATATGGTACTTAATGTGTGTTGAGTGGAAATAATATATTCTCTAATATCTAGTGTGTTGAATTTATGTAGGTCGAAGCACACGTGATCCAAGTGGAATAGGATGAAATGGTTCCTTATTCAAAAATTCTATTGCGAATGTTTTTGTTTTGTCTAATGCATGTGGAGGAAGACTCACTATTATTTAGAGGTTAGTTGTCCAAAACATTATAGTTTAGTTGGCGAAGCCTTAACCATTTCAGTACAACATCGTCATACACGCATGAAAATATCATCCACATACATAGTTGAATTTTTTTGTATCATTATGTCATCCCAAGTTTTGGGATGTCATTGACTATCATAGTTTGCTCAAACGTGTTTATTGAGAATTGAACCATGTGCTGATTATATCATCAACGCATCTTGAACATCCATACATCCGGGTTCTATCGAGGCATGAACCCTTCCGTGTCTATGATAAGTCATGTACGAATTTCGTATTTGATAGCAAATACATATACCAACTTCTAATACATGAGTGGGGGCGCAATGTTGGCGTACTCATATCATCCAACACTATTCTTGAAAAAACTATTTTAAAGGAAAACACCCAAAACACTCGTCTTGCAATGTTCGCCCACACTGTGACATACATAAGTGTTACATGATACGTCACTTGGGCCACACGGCCTAAGAGTGGTGGAGAGTTGACGCATGCTTCTCCTATAGTATATTCTAAGGCATATTTGGTATAGCAGTAGTAGACATGATCTTGACATACAGTCTCGCTGAGCATTCGTCGAGTGTCTAATCTACACAAAATTTGACAAGTATTCATATTTCATATAAGCGGACTTAAATCTATAACTGCATGCTTAAACGTCTACTAAAATCCCAACTTTCAAGTTTAAGGCTCGGGGCCTTACCCGACCCTTATCAAGCCTATCTTTTACACTCTTGTCTACTTGTTGCCTCTATCTTCTTTATGCCTTGTCTAGGCTTCAATGCACACTTTATATAGTGTGTTAAATGATACACCGTCCTTTTCATTGCATCATGACATTTGTCTTGTCTCAGCCCTCATGTAACCGGTTGGGCGTCACTTCCATGTGTGCTTGTCTTGTCACACATGGGGTAGCAACTTACTACTTTCCTAGTATAGCTGTGACATTATTCCTACTTAAACTAGTCATCATTCTTACTTGACTTTCTCAAGAGCACAATCACACCGTGACACCAAGTTAAATAGGTCATCTCAAGTTAACATAGACTAGTCTCCACCTAGCTCAAGGTTGTATGTGACATGTGGACAACATTTCTCTAGTTATAACACCCAAATAATTTATAATTAATTAATTATTTGTCTTAGTTTCTCTAGTAACTATATGAATTTTTCTTATTATTATTTGTCTTAAATGATGTCACAAGTCATAGTCATTCAATTCATTGAGACCTCTTTTATTAAACTTTATCTTAGTTTCTAATTTTTTTTTATACTATTTTAATCCCTTGCAATTAAAGGTATTTAAGATTAATCATGATTGTTAACCCTTTAATAAAGAAGTACCATGATTAATTTTCTCATTATCCGACATCTATAATTTCAAATGTTCACAATTTTCTTACAATTAATATTCTACTCAACTTTAAAACCTTTTTCTTTTCTCTCTTTTTCTTTTTTCCTACTATTTAATTCACTTAATTAATTTTCTTTTCGGTTCAAAATCACTTCATTGCATATACTTTTATTTAGTATTAGCTACTATATAACATTGTATTTTAAATTTTATAATAATTTAATTCATGTTTTTAAAACCTCCATTAATTTGATGTTGACTTTTAAGATTTAACAGTTTAAACTTTATACCTTATAAGTATATTAGTTCATAATTAGTTCATTATCTACTTATGTAAAAAATTTCATTCAATCTTAACAATAATTTTTACTTACAAACTCTATAATTTAATAAAAACTAAAATATTATAAAATTGAAAATTTTTATTTCTAACTTTTCTTTTAAAAGAATTAAACAAAAAAAAAATTATAAGTGAAAACTAGAATACTCCTAATGAATTTATTATTAATTTTTTAAAAATGGAAATTTCAAATCTTTATATCTAAAAATAATTCTTTTGATTGTCGTGAGAAAAGAAATCAAATTCTTTTAAATTCTATTTATTATTTCCCTAAAAGACAATAAATAAATAAAACTCTAAAATGCATGGAAATTTTATTTTTTAATAAAACATTTAAAATGATTGTATGTTTATTTATTAAGGAAATTGATTATTGGTGTATTATATAATTAAAGAAATTACATCAAACTAACAACTTCTTGGATTTAGCTCTCGAGTTGACTATTAAAAAAGAGGTGAGGGGATGGTTCTCTTTCAATGATATGCATCTCGAACCTGACCTCCAACCGACATGAAAATTGGCTCAGCATTCAGAGTGCCCCTCCTTACTCGCAATTGGGTCTCACAATTTCATTGCCATGTGTATATACACGTATTTAGAAGAGAGGATAAGAAAGTAAGGTGTGAAAACCAAAGTTTGCATGTGAATTTGAAAGGAACGTAGAAGAAGGCTTCCCCATTGTTTCCAGACATTTTGAAAATGACTTAAAAATAAATAAAATAAAATAACAAAATAATTTTAAAAAAAGAGGCTAAATTCCAAGCCTTACACTTCACAGTAGGTCCCTTTGGAGGTTTCACGGGCCGCTCAAGTACAATACACACCCCATTCACCATAAATAAACAAACCACAATAACAAAAAAATAAAAGCCTAATTTAATCTTTTTAATTAAAAAATAAAACTCCAATTATTTTCTTTCATGTTTAAATTTAAATCTTTTTTAAGGTCGGACTCGTGTACCTACTATTGTAGCTTAGTTGTCGTCGAGCATTTTTAATCCTTGTCTATCTTCAACGCTACATTTTAAATTATCGTGCTTTAAATTTGGTATCGAAGTTGAAAATTGGTAGGTTGAATAAAATATATAAGAGAATCAAAATTAAAATTGAATTTAATAAGAGGGTTTAAATTAATTTTGTTGAAGAGCTATCCTCCAAAGATGTGGCGAAACCTAGATGGTTTTTGTAAATGAGTGGCTGGAATTTCTTCACTTTTTTTTTTTTTTTTTTTTTTTTTT
>NW_019268518.1:2350768-2355508 GCF_002738365.1 Cucurbita moschata
TTTTTTTTTTTTTTTTTTTTTTTTTGTTGAAATTATTAAAGAAGGAAAATGTTTAATTAATTAATAATAAAAAAGAATATGGGAAAAGAATTTGAAGGAGATGTGAGAATGGAAACCACATGCAAAATCCAACCATTGAATAAGACACGTCATTTTCTCTCCACGGGACTTTTTTTTTTTAATACAGGGTGGGACCACATGGTTGCTTATTTTTGGCTTTTTATAATTTCTTATAAATTATAACTATAATCTTCCATAAAATGGACCTTCTCTAACTTTTTAGGCACTGGGAGACCTAATATCGATAATGGAAAAGGACGTGAAACGTGGGTTCAAGCGTTTGATGATATATAGAGTAGAGATTCGAATCTATGACATTTTATTAGTTAAGAATATATCGCTTTCACTAAATTAAGGACATTTTTCAATACTAATGAAGTTTTACGTCTAATCTTCCTAAGCTCAAATTAGGATTTTCATATTATGATCACATGTTATACCGCTGTTCTAAGCTTGTCTTAACCATTAGTGTCACAAGACCTAACTTGATGGTAACATCTATACAATCTATTTTTTATTTTTTATTTTTTATTATATATAGCTCATCACAATCAATGGATTCACATGATAGTGAATCAATTATTAGGTTTATATCATCTAGCTCCCTTAAATGCTTTTAAATCATTGGTACTATGGTGATCTAACTCATTTAACATATCTTAACATTGAATTTATGAGGGTTTCAAATAATGTACCTCAACATTAGACATGTTGTTTTTATTATGTTTCCCTTCCTCGACCATTCTAACAATAGCTGTAGTGGGCTCATTGTTTGGCATCGTTGGGCTCTTCGCCCAAACTGCATCGTCAGCCCACTCCCACGAGACATAATATGGACTTCCTTTCTCATTGTTGATGTCTTCCCACTTCCTCCTCCGACTCATTCGATCTTGAGAAGCACTAGAGGAACTCTTCGTCTAGGCTTGCTCGACGCAGCTTCTTTCTCAGGCCTTTCCACCACATAAGAGTCTAATTTATCATTTGATTCAAAGGGCAAATTAGATGCAATTGGAAAAGCAAATTGAGGCTCAATGTCCGATGATGCATGTCAATCAACGATTATTATAAGTATAATCATTCAAAATCTTAAATTATCAATATTAATATTACTTGATTATGTAAATCCAAGAATATTTGTAATTAAATATAACATAAAAATTGATTAGGATATCATGAATTACATAGTTGAATTTCTTCGAGGTAAACAGTCCTTTGTCAAATAATATATCCAACTCCATTTTGATATATATATATATTAATTACTTTCGAACATGAAATTAAGTTGAATAAGTTTAAAAAAACATTCCAGGGACATTGACCAAACCTTCACATATATAAGGAATGCACGGTAAATAAGCCTATCTTTAAAAAGAATTTTTCTATCAATATACAAAGTAACAAAAACATATGTTCTTTCGAATAATAAGTTTGAAAATAACACTACTTTAATGTTAAAACCAACATCTTCCAAAATCTAAATCATCTTTACCAATAACCATTTGACGATCAGTTCTCAGAGTGCCAACTTGGATCGATCACTTCACATTGCCAAACGCCTCACTAGCTGATTGTCAAATCGAGATGGATTTCGAGATTTTCAATTTTGTTTTAATCATTTGAATTTCTTTTTTTTTCCATTTCAAATTTTGACTTCACTTTTTGAAACTGGTCAGCCACTCGCTTGCCATCGCCAAGGCCACTTCCTCCACCATCGGTGGCCGGCGGTTGCTTGCAAGCTCATTTTCCTAGTGGTTTTTTAGTGGTGTAGGAACCTTCTCCACGACACGACAGAAAGGGTGGCGGATATGGTGGTGGCCCAAGATGGGAGTATCGATTATTTAGGACGATATCGAAGGCAGCGGTGGAGGTGAGGAAGTGTAGCGGAAGGTTTGTTATATACGTAAAAGGTGGGGTTTACAGAGATGGGATTGGTTCGACGATCGTCATAGCTATGAAGAACGTCCAAAATGGATCAACCAGCTTCCAATCAGCCACTTCTGGTTTGTAAGTCTTTACGTTCATAGCCATGAAGAACGGAAGGTTTGTAAGTATATATATTCTATAACAACTTGGCTAAACCTTTCATAAGAAAGAAGCATCAAGATTATTAGTAAAATCAATCCAAAATCTGTGTAGGCTAAAGTTTTTCCGCAAAACAAACACTCTGGAAGCACTTCCAGGGAACGTTTCATAGATCTTGCGCCATCGCAACACCAATTATTTCTTCAAAATCATGGGGGTATAACTCTTACTGCAACCCATTTATGTAATGACGGTAGGAGCAGATCGGCCGGTGAATTCTTGCATTTTTGAGAGCTTAAGAGCAACTTCCACCTGAAACAAGAAGATAACCCAGTCAATACAAATCAAAAAGAATTTTTACCGTTTCGTTATTAAATTGCGGAGAGATCTAACCAGAGGAGCAAGAGCTTCCTGAGAATCTCTCCCCGTTTTTGATGGATCCTTCTCATATTGCTCAATGTAGAGCCGAATTGTTGCACCTTCCGAGCCAGTTCCAGACAGGCGGAACACCTGCAACCATGTCGAGAAGGTTGAGAATATATAAATCGTCATGTTTACTAAAACATGCTCTCACAAATATCAAAAAGGGACCTGGAAAGGAAGCTCCGAAAATTTAACTTACCAGTCGTGAACCATCCTCGAACAAATATCGAATGCCCTGGTGCTTTGAAATGGAACCATCAACAGGATCTTTATACTCAAATTCATCACCATGAACAACCTTTGACACATCTGAACGGATTCCCTTGACAATCCTGCATCGAGTGCGAGTTTTTATTTATCAAAGAGGGGACATAATTAAACCAAAAGATAGTACAGGGAAAAATAAGGGTTCACAACTCTTCACCAACAAAACAAGATAAGATACATAAACAAGATTTTCAAATTTAATCAAATAACAAACTGAAGCTATTAACAATTGAATTTATTAAACATGAAAATTCAGAGAATGTAGCTCAGTTTCAACGAACAAAACTGTTTCTAACTGATAGAACACTCATTCTCTATGTGGAACTCCCCCAGAGTGTTGCACTTCATCCTAAACAAAGATCGTTATAAATACTCCCTTACAAGAGTCTAAAGTTCACTACCAGGGGCTTCCCTTATAAATGAAAAACAAAATCCCTAAAGATTTTCCATTTTGTACTACTGCATTCCAAAGAAACAGTATCTGGGTAGTATCACTTAAACTACAAGTCTAGATCAGGACCCTATTGCAGCGATATCACTGAGTGCCAACTGCACATAAGCTAGATAACTAGTTCACTTTGAAGAGGAAGAATAAACACGAAAGGCATACCCATTAACTTCATCAAGTGAAGATTGCAGCTTCACCAAATTTGCCATCAGTTCCTTCGCTGCTCCAGCATCAACATTCTAAGAACATAAATAACAAATACCATTCAAAAGATATGTCAAGTCCAGGTGCTTATAACATTTGCATCTTAAAAAATCTAAATAACCAAAACTAATACCTCGTAATCATATCTAGTATAATAATGACGACCGTAAGTGGCCCAATGTTGGCGAACTATGTCTTCGACTGTCACAAGCTTTCCACCATCAAGGTTGCCCTTGTTTTTATAAGCGAGAATAGATAACCAAGCTAAAACTGCCCAAATTCCATCTTTCTCACGAATATGGTCAGATCCTGTTGAAGAAATTAGTTAAAAAAAAAAGAAGAAAATCAGTTTAATACGGAACCTGTGAACTCTGGAACGACCAGAAATTCAAATAAACTAAAAAACTCGTGGCTGACCAGTTCCAAAACTTTCTTCCCCACAGACGGAGCACATTCCTGCATCCATTAAATTACCAAAAAATTTCCAGCCAGTGGGCACCTGGAGAACGTATATAGTAATAACAAATATTGCTCGTTAGTACACAGGATGCAAACAACCTGCCGAAGTTTAAGATAAAAGATCCAAGTGTGGAATTGACCTCAAAAAACTTCAAGTTCAAGTTTTTGGCAACCACATCTAGTGCAGCAGAGGTTGGCATGCTCCTAGAAATATTATGGTTAGAACACCAAATAAGTTCAATGATTTTCCTAAAAGAATTTAAAATATTCAAGTGATGCTAAAGAATAAAGGAAGTTCCCAGGTAAATATGCGTAAAATTAGATTTTCATCTCCAAAGGTTGTTGAGTTCTTCCAAAATAAACTTAAAACAGATGACTCATTCAGCATAACACTTGTCCATTATCATATTATTTAAATCAACCCGACTAAACACTTACCCAGTAACCCAAAAAACTACCATGCCTAATTATCAAAATCATATTTTTATACAAGATTAGATCCTAATGGTTTAGTTTTTTATTCATTAGTTCATTTAACAACAACAAACCTTGGACTGGAATTACTTCGAATTTTAACCAACTTTGCAAATTGAACCGTGGATTGAATACTAGCCCGGAAGTAATGCAATTTTATATAGACCAAAGGGTCACATCTTAGCAATGTAAGTCATGGCATAACCATCTCAAAGATTGGAGATCCTCATGCAACAAGTATGATAATATAGTATACAATGTCCAGGAAAGATAAACTGGCTTTCAAGTGTAATCAGTAAACCAAGGTCCGCTGAGAATAATTTTGTACAATTATGCTTGCTTTCTCTTTTTTTCTGTTTTTTTTTTTTTTTTTTTTTTTTTTT
>NW_019268518.1:2356036-2358814 GCF_002738365.1 Cucurbita moschata
TTTTTTTTTTTTTTTTTTTTTTTTTTTTTTTTTTTTTTTTTTTTTGGCATGTTCTTAACATTTCTTCAAACTCACTTGAATTCTTAGCTATATTTCTTTTTTTAAAAAAATTAAAACTACTTTTGTTTTAGTTTTTCAAAACCTGACCATGCTTTTGGGATGTTTTTTTAACCATTTTCAAATTTTGGCTTAGATTTGAAAATGGTCTCGCGAAATAGATTGCAAAACAAGGTAGAAGCTTACAGAATGCAACATAAAGGGATCTCGCCAAAGATGGGGCACGGAAACAAAGGCAGAATAGTAGCTAAGGAGACTTGGGAGTGTAATAAAAGTTGAGCAACAGAAAGTAGCACCTGGCGACACCCTTCAAACCAGCAGAGAAGTATGGAATAGCTTCAACAGCATTAGCAGCAATAATGGCAACAGAGTCTGAAGGAGTGACAAAAAATCTGAAAAAGTACAATAAAAATATAAAGAATAATTGAAAAGAAAATGCTATTACTTATCGGAATAAATTAATTAGGCAATGCGACACTACCTTTTACCAAGGACCATATTGCGATCTGCATCACCATCAGCAGCAGCACCAAATTCTGGAGGTTCTTGTCCAGAGCTTGATTTACCCAATCCCATACGAGCAACCAATTCCTTGGCATAAGTCAAATTGGGGTCAGGATGACCTCCTCCAAAGTCCTCCTGTTATATAGGTCAAAAATAATATAGAAAAGAAAAAAATGAGATTTAAGTAATGATCACTTACGGAAAGCCAAAATACATTCCAAAGAGAATGACCTTTGGTACGCAGTTCAATAATGAGCTTTCTTGTGCACCAAGCTCTTCCATAAAAATACGTTTTGCATAAGCTCCAGCGACGCCATGTAGAGCATCATAACTTCAAAAGGTATGAGTTGATCTTAGTATTTAAGACCACAACATTTGAGATTACACATATAAGGAGGCTACTGTTCCTCTGAGAAGGGTCCTCTGTGGGGCTCTACATACCAGAATGAGAACTTGGGGGAGGATTGAAGCTTGCGGATAGATTCAAAATCAAATATTGACCTGTTAAATTGAGAAATCCAGCGTTAAGAGAAATGAAACAAATTGAACGCAAAAGACTATCAAAGAGATTAAGACCCCCAACAATAGAAGCTTACAAATGCAATTATCAAACATCCAAACAAGAAATACCATAGAAAGGTCAACACCATGAGACACTTTCTGAAGTATACCTTCTAGACCGGATGAAGTTGTTGACCTCTTTACTCCTTACATAAGAAAGTTTCAAGGGGAAAAACATTTAAAAAACCATCTAGTTGTGAGCAAAGTCCATATTTTGAAGAAGAAAAAATAAACACACTATCTCAGATTGACAAGCTAAAAAATGATACTAGTTGACTAGTGAGTGCGGGTTCAATAGTATTTTGAACTGAAGGTACCTGTAACAGTAAAGTAATCACAAACACCTTCATCAAGAAGTAAAGACACACAACAACAAAAGAAAAAAAAAATGGAGGGAGAAATAGCAATAAATAATGATTTGACATGTAATCATGAAGATAATAATATTGAGCAACAAAGCTTACTTCATCAGCTTCACATAGTCACTGGCTGAATCAAAAACCTCAACATCAAATTGTCCTTCAGGTCCGCAAAAGTTAGAAACACCTATTGCAGAAATGTCCACCTAAGACAGGCAACAAGAATTGAGTTTGGAGTATATAGAAGTTTTAATATGAGAGGGAGTGGGAAAGTACGTTGGGTAGATCTTCAGCAATTAAGTACTCCTTTATTGACTTTGTGTTTTCGTAGATCTTATCAGTAATTCCCTCCGGAGCAGGGCCACCATTTTCCATGTTGTATTTAATGCCGAAATCCTGCAAAGGTTTTTTACTCAAAATAAATACAGTATAACAAATAATAAGGTATTTAGATAATAGTAACAATTCTATGTCATCTAGATATTCCAATAGATCTTTTAGTGCATGCTAACTCTTCATGTACTTTTCAGAGTTACCGCATGCACTTAGGCAGGCAAGTACAGAAGGCATAGGAATGCAATTCTTTAGTTCTTAAATCCTTCTGAAGGAGTGCACAGCTTACGATGACCAAAAAGAATACAACCAACTCCTGGGCAATTTTTTTATTAAGCTTCCTATCTAATATATGAGAAAGGCCATTCATTTACAGGTATTGCTACCTTTTCCCCCTTTAAGAAACAAAAGTATTAAAAAATTGCAAGATATCGCCCGATATATATTCACTTGATTTAGGAACATTACTCAGAATGGAGAAAAGATAAAGTAGCAAATAGATGATAACGACCTCATGGGGACCTCCTGGATTGTGACTTGCAGTCAAAATAAATGCTCCTGATGCTCTGGATCCCTGGTACGAAAGGCTACTTTTATGACTATCATTACTAAAAAATATTATCATCATGATGCAGGAATTGTAGCTTATGTATAAAAGTAAATTCACTCACATCAACCCCGGCTCTTTCACGTATAACAGCAGACACAGCAGGAGTTGATAGCAAGCCATTTTGACCAACCCAAATACGGCGTACCCCATTTGCTGCAGCCATCTTGATTATAATCTGTCATTAAAACATGAGAATATAAAACGTGAGTTCCATGACATCAATTAGGTAACACATGAAATGTAAAGTGGAAAAACTAAAAAAAGTTTTGAACATGATTCTAAAAATAGACTTCCATTAACAAAATGTAAAAAAAAAAAAAAAAAAAAAAAAAAAAAAAAAAAAAAAAAAAAAAA
>NW_019268518.1:2359108-2364186 GCF_002738365.1 Cucurbita moschata
AAAAAAAAAAAAAAAAAAAAAAAAAAAAAAAAAAAAAAAAAAAAAAAAAAAAAAAGATAATGGTTTCACATGGGCAGTCGAGATTTTACTTCAACATAAAATGGAAGTCCATTAGCAATACTCCCTACCATGCCATTTAGGTGTCAAAAATTTAAATGAGGAAGAATAAATTGTTCTCGCCCATTTCTCTCTTTACTAATATTGCAAAATGAGATTTCCTTGATAGGATAAGAATCATTCATATTTCCGCGATCACCTGAATACCTGTGCTTCTTTTTTCGGCATAATGATATCAATCATGGATTCAAAAGGGAAAAGAAAACAACTTGTTGACTCAGAAGTCAGAACAGTATAGTGCATATGAGTGCAAGTGCAGACAAACTAAAAGGAATAGCAAGATCGTATCTTCTAAAATAAATAAAACCAAAAAAATAAGAATTGAAGCCTTAGAATATAGATTGTATAATTAAAAGGGCAAAAGGTTGTTACTTAACTAAATAAGACAAATTCATAACATTACAGCTCACTCACCAATAAGCAAATTGTCTTAAAACCCAATCCATATAGCTCATCCTGCAAAGCAAGACCTTCTAGACAAAGAACTTAATCTTCTTCGAAATTTCAATTTCCCACAATGTGAGGAAAGAAGGACAACCCAAGGGAGAGGCTTGCTTAAAATACAGAAAAGAGTTATAGGAGAACCTCTTCGATGGGTTAGGAGTCCAAATATGGCAATCCCTACTGCCAAGGGCAAACACAAACCCACCAAGAAAAGAAAGAAGCTCCACAATCTCCGTCATTGCCCATCCAACAAGGAACATTGGAATCCCAAGGGAAGAACCCGAATGAGAAACAATGGATGCAGCTTTATAAAAGAAAAATGATAAAGGTGGGGAAATCTTGAACAAAGAAGAGTATCGCCAACCAGGTGCCTTCCCAAAAATAAGTATGGACCAATTACCAGCTAGACATTAAACAAACTAGGAAAATAAGGTAATCCTAGAAGAGGTCACTTTCCAAGGGTTCCTAAAAGTTTCATTCAAAGCCTCAAACCCTTACTCAAGGCTCATTTAAAATAGTGAAGAAACACCATAGCCACTTAGCCAAGAGAACTTTGTTCCAACACCTCAAGTTACCCACTCAGAAACCTCGTCCCAGCTCACCAAATGAGACCCTCACCCCTCATCTTCATATCTAACAAGATGTAATTAACTTGACAATTGTGTTCAATAAAGCTACCATCAACAGAAAGAACTTTTAATAGATAAAATGTAATTATTTTTAAAATAAAAATAGATATAATTGTAAATATTGTCATAAGATGGGTAGGAATCCTCCCAAGTGTTTTAATCGTGGGCAACTTCACCAATTTTCTATTAACTTTTTCCTTTCCTCTCTACCTTTGTTTTGGACCGCATTCAAAGGCATTCTTCTCTCTTGTTAAGGCCATAATAGTGCATCCATCGCAAGGAGATATTGGAGGGCATGGGTCAAATCCTTTGGAGATGCAAGTTCACTAGCTTGATTTGTGACTCCTTTTGAGAAACGTGAGTATGGTCAGCAATAGAGATTGTCAGCTTACGCTGGAGGAGATCTTATTCCACCCACCCTTTCATGATAAGTGTAAGGTAGTGATCTTTGGCAAATTATTTGTTTTTCAATTTTGTGAAATCTTTGGCTAGAAAGGAATGAGAAACTTTTCAAGGGGTTTAGGAAGATCGAAGGATAAGGTGTGGGCCTTACCCAGATTTAACGTCTCTGCATTTGTGTCTGAAGATTTTTGTAACTATTCTCTATTATTTTGGATTTGAGGCCTTTTTTTTAATCACCATAGGTCTTTAGTTATGGTCGGGCCCTCTTTTTGTTGGGCGTTGTTTTTGCATGTCATTTATATTCTTTCATTTATTCTGGATGAAAACTCTGATTCTAGAATTATTATTATAATAATAAATAAATAAATAATAAAGAAGATAGTTATAGTAAATACAATATCGGAGAGTTATTTCATTTTTCATTGATTTCACTTGAATTTCCCTTCAAATCCATTCCTGAACAGAACACTGCAATCACTATGAAAATAGACTTATCATATTACCTGAATAGCATCCTTTGAATAATAGCGTCCATCTCCAGATACAACAAGTGTAGCACCTATATCCATAAATAAAAGTTTATAACTAAATGAAGTGCATAAAATTAATGCTCCAGTAGAAAACGGAAGATAGGTAGTTAAGTGAAGGAACTAATGAGAAGGCCAACAAACGAACTATAGTTAGATATTGAATTCCGTATCTGGACAGAAGAACAAAAGTTGAGTTGAGACCCGGGCATAATGAATAAGTCAAGAGGGAGGAGTCAAAGGGCTCTATGCAGAAAGAAAATGTGAGTAGAACGACTGGAAGTAGGAAAATAGAATGTTGGCACCTAATTTGTTTGTCAAGCACGGGACAAGCACCACCATCAGTTCTAAACAGGTAAAGATTAGGAGTTCGTAATGATGAAATTGATCGAACACATCATAAACAAATTAATAAATAAAGAAAAGAGGTAGGTCTGAGAAATTTTGGTCATCAACAGACAGTAAAGAATTTTTTTTTTTTCTTATCTAAAGGATGTATTCCCATAATTGTTTATCTTCAATTATTAAGGTTGTAAACCAAAAGGGGGCGAGCATACTTACTTTCCAGTTTCCACACAATACTTATGGTAGGGGAAGTTTGTTTTGGTTATAGGATTGTGTAAGATAAATATATGCAGTCACTAGAGCATCTTATTGCACCTCTTTCTAAAAGTTATTCGGGTGATTGATCAAACGCATCATAAAAAGCAATCCGTTCTACATATAGGGAAGTTAAATTTTAAATGAAAGAACAATTACCTCTGACTTTTTCAGCAGTTAGTGCGTTAAATGTTGACTGAACAAAATTCTCCAAGTAGTTCGGTTGAATGAATACTTTTACCTGGTGGAAAAGGTCCAGTCACATACTATCAAATTAAAATGTGCAGAAAACAACAGTGTAACATCATATTGTGTATAGACCAAGTGGCATGCGGAGTAATTATACAGTCTAATTGGAGTATGAAAACAGATAAAAGATTACTCCCTTTGTCAAATTTTCTTTTTTCTCATTAAATAGGAATTATCACGCAGCATGGCCGATGATTGAGATGCAAAAATACTTTTCAACGATGATCTACTTTAGCTACCATAGCCATTCTAAGCCAGTTAATTGAGGCACCAGATCTAGCGCAATTTTCCAATATGGTCGAACTCAGAACATCCGACAATGTTGAATAGAAGTACAAAACTTAAACAATAGATAATGGATTCAAAGAAATAGGAAAACGGAAACGATTTAAAATAAGAGAGGTCGATTTCTTTGATTGGAGAGAAGAACACAAACCAACACGTGATGTATCCTATAAAAACATGGAGCGAAATAGCTAAGAAAATCAAGAAGATGCAACGCACATGCATCACTAAAAAAACACAACATGAGAGCAGCAAATTAATAAAGCTCAAAGACGCAAGCAGAGAAATCGTGAACAGTGAGTAAACTATTTAAAAGCACAATGGAAAACCATAGCCAATCAATAAGGAACTCAGAATCCTTCCCCTGCACATCAACAGGAGATGTCGCCAAATGAAAATCACAATAGATGAGTAGGAATTACGAAGCAGCTGGTTCCAAACAGAACAAAACAATGCAATTAATAAATCCGAAAAATCAAAACAAGAAAGTGCAATCAATCGAACTAGAGGCAGTATCCCGATGGCGATGGGGAAATCATAGACGAAAATGCGAGGAAAGGAAGGCAAAATGAATGAAGAGAGAAACAACCTTCTTGCGGAGGCCAGAAGTACCGGGCTTCTGGCCATCGATAGGGGCGGTGTGCTTCGTGGTGACATTGAAGCGAACCATGTCTGGATGAATTGGTGCAGCAGAGAAGAGAAGGTAATTTGATGAAACCAGAGAGCAGATGAGAAATGGGGTTGCTTTGCTTGATTCTGCGGTTTTGTATTGGCGAAACAAGTGGAGAAACTTTGAGTTCCAACGCCACATCCAAGGAATATGCTACCCCATCTATTCGTTACAGATGAAAATACGGATCCAACTTTTTTGGTTTTTTTCATGCGTATTCTATTTTGTTTCTCATATTAATGATTTTATGGAAAAAAAAAAAAAACAATCTGTATTTGGGATAAGCGGACAATATCTATTACCGCTAGGTTTGGCCTCTTACAATAACTTCAAAGTTAAGTGTGCTTTAATTAGAGTAATTCTATGTTCAGTAGTCTCTTAGTAATTTTTTCAATAAGTACGTGAGTGAAGACAAAACATACCGAAAAAACTCAAGTTGGTTCATGGAGATAGTATTCATATCACAAGAGTGTAGGAGAATAGCCAAACCATCAAGTATGGAATCCTAATTTTGGGCATGGGGAGTTATGTAAGGAGTCCATGTCGTTCATTCCTAATTCTTTCTTTATGTTCACAATGTGTATGAATTTCATGGAATGCACATGCACAAACAAATGTCGTCTAACAATCTTAACAAATTTTATTGTTAGTGACATACGTAGATTAAATGTGTTTGTTGGAATTGGACCGAAAGCCAAAATTCAAATGGGTTGGGCCCAAAGCCAACTAAGCTCAACCCTACACAATGTCATCAAAAGATCCAAAGAACACATTTAAGGAAGAAGAAAGTCAAAAGATTCTTTCAAACTCTTAACTAATCTTCTTTCAAGATTAGAAAGACTTCAAAACTTTGAAGATCAAAATCTCTTTTAAACACTTTAATTATTTAAGAGGTCGATCACCTAAGAAGATCAATCAGTCAATCAATTATGACGAATTTAATCGGTATCCACATATATTAATTAGAAACCAATCGAACTTCAATTAGAAATTAAAAATTAATTTCAAATTTGAATAATGAAATAAAAATTAAACTAAAAAACAATAGTTTGAAGGGGGAAAAAACCATAATAACAACACGACAGACTTTTTTGTGGATACTAGGCATTAATAGAAAGTGTATTGCAAAATGGTAAAAAAAAAAAAAAAAAAAAA
>NW_019268518.1:2365199-2376371 GCF_002738365.1 Cucurbita moschata
AAAAAAAAAAAAAAAAAGAGGAAATAAATAAAAAAAATAGCCAAAAATTGAAAAACAGGAATTGGGTGAAAATCTGAGGCGTGCAGCCCAAAAGTAATTTTGCTGACACTCAACAGGACAGCATTACCTGTAAAGTTTTTTGCTTTCTTCTATAGTTTTTAACCAAAAATCTAACCATTTATCATTCTTTCTTTACCATTTAATTTTTATTTATTTTTTTTATATTTGAGTTGGATGCCACATCATCAATACCTTCACCTTATTTTTCAACTTTAAATTTTAAGGGAATCCTTTTATTATTTAAAAATTAAAATAATAAAACTATCTATACCTATCCCACGAGAACACTATGGAATTTGCTATAAAGTGAATCAAATAAATGCCCAAATTAAAGTTAAAGTGGTCATATAAATTAAGACTATTTTCTTTTTCTTTTTTTTCTTTTCTTTTTCTTGAGAATTTAAAGAAATGCGGAAAGAGGAGGAAAAAAAAAAAAGCCTAAACAGTCGTTAAAATAACTTACATGCAATTACAGTCTCCTAACCCCCACCCTGAATTACAGCCATTCAGCACCCGCCACGTAATGCACAGAAGAAAAAAAAGAAAAAAATTAATAATTTTTAAAATTAGGAAAAAAAAAATAAAAAAACAGAGCAATTTCCGGAGAGATCGACCAGCTAAACACAACCTAAACAAATTCATCTTTTTCTCTCTCTATCTATCTCTCTCTCTCATCCTCTGTTTTTTTTAATCTCCACTCAGCACCCAACGGGGGCGACGGCCGGCTTAATCTTCGGCGGCCGCCCTCTACCTCGGGGCGGACTAGCGACCGGAACCGACGTGGGCGCTGGCTTTGGGTACTTCGGAGGGCGGCCACGTGGCCTTCCACTTCCCGAGGAGGGCTTCTTCTTGGGCTGCGAAATGGGAGCGAATGGATCTCTGGATTTCGGTGGGCGGCCACGTGGGCGTGGAGGAGATACGACGGTGCCCGGCGGGAGAGGGACTTTAGGCTTGGGAGGACGACCACGGCCACGCTTCGGCGGCGCGTTGGGATCGGGTTTCATGTAGTTGTTTTTGACGAAGAGGAGTTGGCCGGTTTGCTTCATGACGTCCAAGTGATGGGTAAGGAGCGTAGTGAAAGCTGGGGGCAGATCGCCGTAGGTGGACTCGATCTGCTTCGTAAGCACCGATTTGCTCACTCCGTTTTTGTCGTTGAGAGCGTCGATCGCTGACATAATCATCTGTGAAACAAATTCCCAAAATTTAATTGAAGACAAAATTGACAAAATGTAAACAGAGAGTGGAGTGGTAAAATTAAGGCACCTCGGGGTAGTGAGGGAGTGAGGGGGCCGGAGGAGGTGGCTGCGGTGGGTTGTTGAGTTGATCGGCGGTGGCCATGGTGTCGACGGTGGGATTATGGATAGAGAAAAAGGAAGAGGAGAGAGAAACACTGTAGGTTTGGTGGGAAGAAGACGATGGAGGACAGGGAAAGGAGAGGATTTAAAAAGGGGAAATAGGTAGAGGAGGGGATCGGAGGGAGGAGCAGGACAAATCTGACGGCTGGGGATACAGAGCTAAGGGTTAGGATCCCAGGGTTGGAATTCATCTAATGCGTTTGGCCACACGGATCGTTGACGTGGACTGTGGGACCTACTTATCACGTCCCTTATTTTTTTATTTTTTTTATTTATTTTCCTTTTTGTTGTTCTTTTGGTACCAAAAACTAGCTCCGAGTTTCAGATAACCACCACTCTCAGTATTCCGTGCTGTTCCTGCTCCTACGAGGATTATTTTTTATAATTAAAAAATTAATTAATTAATTTCATTTCAATCACATCAAACTCCAATTTTTATTTCTTTTCTTAATTTCATGTTTTTTTTTTTTCTTTTCCGCCTGCCATTTTCAACTTTCAAATTTTTATTCTTCTTTATTTTATTTTGAAAAAAATAAAAATATCACAATGAATTTAATATGGTTCGTGTAATCTAACACCTCGGCTAACTTGAACTATCTAATCCAAATTCTATAACAATGGTGTTGGATTTTTTTTTAGTTTAAATTATTTTCTTTTATCAATCCAACCTCACCAACTCGAAAATATTTGACATTTGTTTACAAATATTTAATATTTGAGATTTATGAAATTTTAGTTATTAATATAACATGTAAATGGATAATTACAACTTTTAAAATAACTATTTGAGTTGTTCACGTCACTAACTCGACCAATCTAAGAAATTTTGGTTGGTTCAAAAGATTTCTCAAACTCAACTAATGTACACCTATATTAAAATGATTTAATTTTTTTTTTTTTATGTATAGACGAATAATTTAGGTAAGGTGAGTTTATGTAGGTGGTGGAATTAATAAACTCATTGCACGTGCCAAATGAGATGAAAAACATCTTTAGTGAATAATTGTGCCCATTTATTAGTAGATGAACTTGGTATAGGAATGTTTAGCTTATGGGTCTACTATGTACAGCCTAAGATAATAAATTATGTCTAGTTAATAGGTGTTGAAACATAATTTTTTATCTATATTATTAAATGTGAAACCATGAATGAACTTTTAAGTATATAACTTAATTAAATTTTAAAAGTTAATAGTTTTATTCATGTCCCTTGAATTACAAAAACTTAATTAAAAAAAGTTTATAAAATTATTAGTTAGTATCTCTGTGAATTTAATGTATTTTTATTTTCAAATATTAATTAACTTGAAACTTATAATAAGCTGCTGGTAACTTTTTTGGAATTTTTTAAAAAAAGCATATAAATGAAGCACATTATGCTTAAATGTTATATTCTTACGACTGTATATGCCATGTATGTAGTTATATATATATATATAACTAATTTTTTTTCTTTTTGTTCATACCTATTTCCTTTTGTATTTCATTTAATCAACTCAAAACTATTTAAATAATAATTTTTAAATATAAAAAACATATCAAAGAAACTCATAATTTTTTCTAAACTAGTGAAAAAATAGATGAAAAATAAAATAATTTTTAATATATATATATATATATTTTCGAAAAAAAGTTGGAAGCTTTTAGCTTCAAAGTTGATTTCTTTTTCTTTTTTCAGTCTCTTCTCATTCTTCTTTTCGGTTTGTTAAAAAGTTAGAAGCTCAAAATTTTCACTTCAAAATTGATTCTTTTTCTTGTTTTTTTTCTTCTGTCCCTTCTCATTTTTCTTCTCTCAGTCCGTTGACCACTCATCGGGATCAATAATCCATCTCTAATATCACTAACCTCAACTATTTATATTAGAAGTTAATTAATAACTTTACTTAATAATTATTTTAATTATTTTCTAAATTTCAAACATTAAAATATTAGTTTATGAAATTAAAAAATGCAATAAGAATTTATGAACAAAAATAAAATGTATTTTCAGTGGAAAGAAGTGTAAAATTGATTATTCATAGGACTTTACGAATTGCAGTGTTGACTTCATGTCTAAGAGTCCACCTCGGTCCCGAGGGACAAATAGAGCTACTGATGAGTCATGCTCTACCCATTTAAATGTCCCAAAACTTTGACTTTGACTTTGACTTTCAAGCATGGCATTGTTGTAGTTTCTATAAGGTTTCCGGGTGTTTTGGGAATTAACTCACTGTCTTGTCGTTTTGTATGATTAAATAAGTTTTTTTTATTATTATTTTTATTTTGTGGGTCCTATTTCCTTGTGTGCATTTTCAATATAATCTTTTTTTTATAAATAAAATATATATTTGTTTTCATGTCAGCAATGAAACTTTACCCTAAGAGTATTATTTAATTATGTGAGGACTTGGATTTAGGTTTATGAACGTAATCATCCATGTTTAGGATTCGAATTTAACGTCTTGTCAATACTCATTTACATCTCTTATAATATGATCACGTTATCTATTCCTCATTTCTTAAGAGTAAAAACTATACTTACGTACCAATATGAATCATTCAAGCATGTTTTGTTCTTCACATATATCTTAGAAAAAATTTTAAGACGACGCACAAGATAAAATTACTTCAGGTAGTTACATGATTGAAACACAGAGAAAAAAAGTGTACATTATTGGTAAAAGTAATAACTTTTATTTCCTTTAAGTCTTTCTTAATCATCATATTTTCAGGATTGCTCTTAATAAACATGGTATCCGTTCATTCTCTTTGTCACAAATTATTTATTTTAAATAAAAATAAAAATATACCTAAAAGAAACTCACAGAGGTTAATTATAAAAAAGGTAATAATTATGAATAAAATAACAATTCTACCTTATTTCTACACACACTGGTTTAAATTTCTTTTCTTTCTTAAACAATTAAATTTAGTTTCATTTAATCTTAATTTAGTTTCAGAAAATGGGGAAAATTAATTAAAAAAATATTTGTCGGCAGAAAATGGAGAGTTAAACTCTAATATAAACGAGAGGTTACTTGGCCTTATTGACGTACCAATTGTTTTGTTTCATACTATTTGAGCGATTGAGTGTCAATTGAAATACATTTCTGACAACTTTAGCTTGGCTTCTCAACTGATTCGACTTGAGTCTGATATGACCAGATATTTGAGCGGTTCAGTGTCAATTGAAATACATTTCTGACAACTTTAGCTTGGCTTCTCAACTGATCCGACTTGACTGGACCCTTTTATGTCATGTTTGACTCTTTGGAAGTTGTTTTCTAAAAAAAAAACAAATTAGGCGTTTTTAGTATGGCTTATGCAAATTAGGTGAGCTAATTTTCATAGTAAAATTTTAAGTTATGACTTTGGGACTCCTGAGGTAGAGTTATATTTCAGGACTTCGGCTTAGACCAACCAGACAAGTGGCTCTACTGTTAGTTTGATTGGATGAATTGTATGATATATGATGACATGTGTCCATGGCTCTTGCACTTGTCATAATTATGATTGTTATGCTATATTATGTTGTATTAAGCGATGTTATTTTATGTTATACTATGTTAGGTTATGTTACGTAGTGTTATGTCATCTTTATAAATTATGTCATGTTGAAGAATTGTGTTATGATGTTGTTAATCTATGATGCATAAACCTCTATACACCACGTCATGTAAGCTATGTTATGTACAAAAGATTTGACAGGGATCATGTACGCATGATTCATAGACTCTTTATGTTATAAATGAATGGAGGTTTGACTTGTTCAATATATACTATTTTGTGATTTTAAGGTAGGAGGACCTCATGCATTTTTGTGTGTCATATGCATTTGAATATTTTCTTGTTATGTTTAGTATGGACAAGTACCTTACAACATTTATATTTGTCATGATATTATGCGGGTCCTTTCCCTCTATGACGTCCAACATCCCGTTAGTGTGTGCTAGTTCGATAAGCGAAGCCCATCGGTAAGTATACAAACCCGCCTGGTAGGCTAATGTGCGCGTGTATGGATCATGTGTAGGGAAGCTGTATGGCCTAGAAACCAGTCTAATACCATGGCATGATGTTTTTGAAAGGATAGATCGCACCATATTGCATTTGTTTGCATTTTCCAACCTCAACATTAGTTAATGATGCACGTAAGTATGATGATATTGGGTTATGCATTTCTTTTAGGTGAATCATTATTTTTAGTAGCTCTTACGGTGATTACATTTCAAAACTCTATAAGAATTTTTGGTAAAAACAATCATTTATTAAATGTGTTATTTTTCTTTGATGAGATCCAATACATGAATGAAGAGAACAATGTTTTAAGAAACACTTATTTTTTTTCTTGTGTGGGTCGAGTATTTCTTAAAATAGTCCGGTCGCATTATTCTTATTTTTTAGGCGAAGGTAAGACACTCGTGTACCGATGACAACGTTGCAACAAAGGTCATGGAACCAGAGTTACGATATTTGCATTCATGTCTATTTGGTAGGTCTTAGGTTAGATCATAGTTTTTCTTTATTTATCTATATTCACGATATTTATATTACGCCTCTCTATTTTATGACAAATCTAAGGTATTTATTACAAATGATAAGTTCATGACACATAAAATATTTTAAATACATGTTTTCTGCACGTATTAGTCACCTTATTCATGTAGTGGTGATCTTGTTTTTTAATAAGAAAATAGGGGCGTTACAATTAGTATCAAGACTTATAGATTCTATATACTAACCGTAGTTTTAGTATATTTCCATGACCTTGCAACATCGTCACTATCAATGTATTATAAAAAAAATAGAAAATAAATGATGTAACAAAAAAAAAAATGGTTGTGACTAATCAATAGAACATGATCTATGAAACCAATACCAAAAAAAGTTTTATCCAATCACAAAAATGATTCCAAGATAGTTATAATTATTTTTTAATTAATTGAGGTTGAGATTTAAAAATTTAATTAGATGCCACCTAAAGATTAATTGATTGTTAATTAATATCATAATCTCATCCAAATCCTTTCTTCTCATTTACGTACCTTTAGTTTATTTAAAATAAATAATATTAAACAAAACTTGTTTTCAAAGTAAGGTTATCAAATAAATTATTTAATAACTTCTAAACATCTTTAGTTAATTAATTGAATTTTTTTATCTAAAAAAATATAAATGTGAAATTAATATCATTCCATCGATGTTAAATTTTATAGGTCTTCCTTCATACATTTATTATTAATAATGTGTTATGAAAAGAGATTCATATTTTGTCATGAAATTACGAACTAGATTAAAAGTATTTGTTTAACGACTTATCATTTCATGAATGACTAATCGTAATTGCTATTAAAACAAGAGGTAAAAATATTTTAGTGTCAAGATTTTGCATTAAAGGGGATATATGTTGAAATCACAATTAAAATTTAATTTACTTAATATAGTAAAATACTATAATAATAAAAAGTTAACATCTAAAAATAAATGTTTTCACTTGTAAGTTATGATATGGATACACTAGAAAACACGTCGTAGCTTGTTTGATGAGTCGTAGGCCAAGATCGAGAGAAGGATGCAAGAAAGTCTTAAATGGGATAGCTTACAATCATTGGGTAGTTGTTGTGTTTTCATGCTTATGTTGTGAGCCTCGAAGACCAAGAGAAGGTTTGTCATTGGAATAGCTCATAGGTAGTGCGCAATTTTCATATTCATTTTGAAGCATAAATATTTTCGGCGGATCAATTACCGCCTAGCGGTCAGCCAAAAGTTCGAATCGTCATCGTGACGATGCATCATGTTGTTAGTCCACTGTAGTTCTACATATAAGATGAGCTCAAACGAGTTGACAAAACTAAGAGTACGACTCCTATGATACAAATGAGTTGATCAAGTCTTAACTACCATGGTGGCAATGATATATGACCTATAAAAGAGATTTTAGTCTATAGCCTACATAAATCGTATAAGCTGGATATATGGTAGATTCAATACATGATTTATGGATGATTGTATAACCGTACAAGCGAGCAGTTATTAAGTATTTTTATATTTATTAATTCTTGATCACTCTACTATGGAATTAAAGTTTTATCCATTGGAGGATAAATTGTGTTTATGGATGTAATCACTACTTCTATGTTAATCTTTCATGAGTTGTTTAAAATTATAATTCGGTCAAAAAGTTAGTTTTATCCCTTTAGTTACATCTTCCACCTTAGCTATTATCGATCATCTAATAAACAATCAGTTTATAATTTAATTATAAACTAGATCCCTCGAGGACTAATGACAAGATGAGATCCTCGAAATAAGCACATTTAGAACTACTCATCTTTTTTCACATTATAAGAAAGAGCGAATTTCATATTATAAAATTCGTATTTGGTCAAGTTTCTAAATGGTAGGTTTATTGAGTCAGCTACAAAATCTTCTTACACATAAATATAAAAAAAATAGCGGAAGGAGTTCATAACTTACTCAAGATCAAGTTTAAGTCATATACGATCATTTTTATTAAATATTGATTTTTTCAATTAATAAATTTATACAGCAAGATAAAATATTTCGTGTCTAGTATTTATACTAACTCGTTATATAAGATACGTCACTCACGTGTCTATATACGATCGATTTGAATTAAATTAGTTACAAGGTAAGTAATAATAGTATTACCATGACAAGACATCTAATCTTATTCATATTCTATATATTCTTCCTCTAATAAGATTTGTTGCTCCTTCGATTTGGCAGTGAGGGAAGGTCTTTGTTTAGATTTGGAAGCAGGGCTCTTCTCTTTCTGTTTGGTCGGATAAGTGGGGAATGCTCGGATAAACTAGAAAAGCTTGAGTAGAGCTAGATCTAAAAGACTTGGTTGGATGCGGGATCTACTCCATGAAGAGTGACACAAACGTAGATGATATTATCAATGACCTTTCAATCTGCCCCGTTCTATAGCTTCCATTATTTCGTTCGTCCACAAGGTTGTAAAAAAAGAGAAAGGGGCGACTATCTAGTGAGAGTGCAGAACGGACCAATCTTCTTTACCATCCCGCTACTCTCTCTCTCTATAATAATAATAATAATAATAATAATAATAAATAAGAAAAAGCTTGAGATCAACAATCTCACTCAAGACTCAAAGAAGGTGGAAGATGCATCACAAATAGACGTGAAGTCTGCATTCTTAAATGGAAAACTTGAAGAAAAAGTTTATGTTGAACAACCACGACGCGTGTGTGAAGTGGGAATAAGCTTCCCACATTAGGCAATAAAAGAGTTGATGTTTAGTAATGTGTAGGTAAAGTGTGTTATGACATTGGTTGAATGTTAAATTGGTGGTTTATGTTAATGATGAAATTATGTTATAATTGTGGATTCAGGACATCAAAGATGCAGAGAATGAGTCATATAACGTGGACACAGTATTGTGGCATTGTTTGTCTGGATGCATGGCTTGGATCATGATCCTCCTGATACAGAATAAGCAACTATAGGTTTATGGAAATATTCCCTTGGAGAAACGAAGCACATAGATGCCATCATGCACTAAATCTTCTTAGCTCAGACTCAATCTCTACATGTGAAACACTGTGAAGCAGCTGCTGTGTTCTCCTTTTCTGTATGTCTGTTGGTAGCATTTAAGTGAGCTATACCTGAATGTAGGCTGCAGCTGTGCAGGTGAAGGAGCTTAAAGCATATGCGTTCTCTGGAATTTGCCAGTAGATGAAAAGCCCAAAATAAAGATCTCTTATACTCATAATCTGCCAAAATAAAGATCGATGGACACTGTGAAGCACAGTTTTGTTTAATGTTCATGTTTCGTGTAACAACTCAAGCCCACCGCTAATAGATATTGTCTTTTTTAAGTTTGTCTGAGTTACTTTTTCAATCGATGTGGGATCTCGTAATTCACCCCCCTTCAGGGCCCAGCGTACTCGCCGAAACTCATTCCCCCTCTCAATCGTTGTCGTTTCCCTCTCCAATCAATGTAGGATCTCACAATCCACCTCTCTTAGGAGCTCATCGTCCTTACTGACACACTGCCTAATGTCTGGGTCTGATACCATTTGTAACCGTCGAAACTCTCCGTTAGCCAATATTGTCCTCTTTGGGCTTTTCCTTTTGAGCTTTTCATCGTGGTTTTTAAAATGAGTATATTAGGGAGAAATTTCCACACGCTTAGAAAGAATGTTTCGTTCTCCTCTCTAGCGTGGAAATTGCATTCTTGCCCTCTTAGCGTGGAAATTGCATTCTTGCCCTCTTAGCGTGGAACTTGGAAGCAAATATTCATCCCTATCGAGTTTAAGCCTATCTTTAATACTTCAATTTGGACATAAATATTCATCTCTACCTAACATCAACCACCACACCGTACTCCACATAACTATCTCATGGCAGCTACCCCAATTTACTTTCTTAAGAAATAAGACTCATAATTCAACCAAATTAATGCAATACTTAAATTAGGCTCCTTCATTTATGGCTATAGGTATAGGTCTATTAGATATAACGATCTTTCTTACCTAAAAAAAATATATATCTACAGTCAGTTATAATAAAAAGTCATTTCAAATATATTTGTATCTCACGATCATGTTTGTCCAAGTCATGGACCACGTGCCCTTTCCAACCTCTTTTACTGTGCCAAGGTACGACTAATTATCAATTCTTCTTGTCCTGAGTATATACTATCAATGTCATTGTTGTCCCTTACTTGATAATCTATAACATTAATTTCTAAATTTACTTTCAAAACGTTTTCTAAAAGTTTCTCTGCTCCAATTTTGCGTCACTTGTGTCAATGGCGACACGAATTTGAGTAGACTGACTTTTTCATTTGTGGAAGTGAGTGTCGTACAATCGCTTTGCGAAGATGCGATTGTGACACCTAACACGACACTTCGAACCATCTTGTGCACTCTCGTACACTTTGTGATATGCATGAACATATTTTGGGTGCAAGAAGAGAATATGGGTTTAATGATTGTGGTCCGAAGTAGGTTTTTAAGTACTCAAATCGTTGATTCCATGATGATTTGAATGAAAAGGAAGCAGCAGGCTCCATTTTTATAACACTGATGGTCACAGTTGCATCTGTAAAGGGAATTTGTTCATTATTTAATCCATGTGTTTAACTCACCCACTTCAGCATGCATCTCTTCCTTCACTTTCTGCAAATCTTTCATGATTATTCTATACTTTGATTCCAACTGCCAACTACCTCAAATGATTAACCTAGTTATAACTTTCTTTATAACTTCCCAAATTTCATTTCTCACATCCATTTTTGTAATAAACTTCTTTCTTTATATATTATTACCTAATTAAATTTATTTTTCATTGACTCGTCGAGAAGGTTTAATGCTCTAATCTTTCATTTCATTTATTGTTAAACTAAACTTTGGACGGTAAATAAGTAATAAATCGTACTCTCAACTATGATGTAGTAAGATAAGTGCTCCACTACTGCACTACGTACTATGTGCAGTATCGTATTCTTGGTTACAGTAGATACTAGAAGGAATTAATATACATCTCTAGCCTCCGTATAGATACCTAGAAGTACCAAGTATATTTCTCTTTGTATACTCTCTCTGGTTATTCCTATTCTAGCCTCTCAGAGTGTGTGGGTTGTGCCATCCTAACAAATGATTAAGTAAAAAAACTTTTAAAATATATCTTCTTCGGTAATATTTTATTTATGAAAATTAAGTTTATAAATATTTCTAGAAAAAAAAAAAGTTAAATTTTGAATTTTTTTTTTTTTTTTTTTTTTTTAAAA
>NW_019268518.1:2377327-2413929 GCF_002738365.1 Cucurbita moschata
TTTTTTTTTTTTTTTTTTTTTTTTACAAATATAATTTTTATTTTTAGAATTTAGCTATAAATTAAAAGGTTTCATTATAGGGATGATTAAAGAAATTGGGAGAAAACAAGACTCATTAAAAAAAAAAAAAACCATTTACAGAATTTTTCAAAACAAAAATTACAAAGATCAAATAAGATTAAAATGGTTATCAATAAACATATCTTCTAAAAGTTAAAAAAATAAACAAATACACGCTTACTTCAACAATAAATTGGAGCAAGATATCGCCATGGAGAGGATAGAGAAGAGAAGAAGAATTAGAGGGTCAAAAGTTGAAAGGAGTAAAGGATTAAAGAGTAAAGAGTAAAGAGTAAAGAGTAAAGAGGAGGCCAAAATAGATAAAAGGGGGAATGGTTGGTGTCCCATCTTTTCAAGTCTCCCATTATTGCAATTACCATATACAATTCTTAGGGTTTTTCCTTTTCTTCTTCTTGTGTTTGGTTAAATCAGCTGTTCATCATCATTGCTAATACATTTCTGAAATCTGTCCTTGAATATGGAGAGGCATAAAGGGTTTTAAACATTGGAATCTGCCTCAAATCTAAGATTCTGGACCTAATCATACCTTCTTACATCTTCTTTTCTCTTTTCTCTTTTCTCTTTTCTTTTTTGAAAAATTCAAACTCCAATGAGATACCCCTTTCTATGTTGGTGATCTCGACTTTGTTTCATATTTCTCCTATCCCTATGTTACGAAGATGGTAAGGTACTCAGTAAATAGCTTATAACTATACATCAATCTCAATTAGAATCAATATATGTCTTCCAATAAAATATTATAAGTAAGATTCGGTTAGCTCTTTTAAACTAATCAACACTAAAGAGTCTTATGTCTGGTTCTACTAAGCTTATCTGAGTTCACCGCATGGTTTTCACTTCTTAATGTCATTTGATCAAGCTCCTCTAAATCTATCTCAATGGCTGAGTTTAAAATATTTAACTCTTCTCAATCATTTCTATCGTTTGACCTAACCCTACAGTAGGTGAGACAGTACCTTGTATATAATCTAACTCTAGGACATATATGACCCATGTCACATAATAGCTTACTACTAGAGATTAGTTGTTGATTATCTGATTATCTAGTAGACATCGTATAATCAGTAATAATATGAGAAGCGATTCTATGCCTACCATCATTAGAAATAGTTGAAGATCTTCTAGGTAAGGACCCTAGAAAGAGAAGTATGGCTACAAAAAAAAAAAAATAATAATAAATAAGTAAAAAAGATTTTAGTTTTAAAACAGAAATAAGAACCCCTAAATTATATACAAAATAAAGTCAACAACACCAAAATTAAATACAAAATAATAAGACATCTTGTTCAACTTTATTATAGAAGGGGATAATGAGTTTGAGATAGAATTGCAAAACAAAACACAAAAGACTCAAACACGAAAATGGATTGACATTCCAAAACGACTCCCTCTATGACCACAAAGCTCTTGAACTATAAGGATACATTCTTCGCAATGAATTTGCACACATTACATAAATATGACTATAGGCCAACAGACAAGTTTACCTGGATTCTCAATCTTGGTCATATGCTATCAATAACGCTTGTTCATCTATCTAAAATAAACGAAATCTAAGAGTCTTATCATTGAGCTTCCATGACTCACTTGAGTTCTTAGCGTGACTTTAATTCCCTAAACACCACTCATTTGGCTCTTAAAAAACGTAAATCTTTGGTTAATAGTTCTTTACTAACCTCTTACAACCACTTTCCCATGTCTTCCATCTTTTAACATAGAAGAACTTTAAGGGCTTGTTCATCCGTTACAATACAACGTCAACTTATAAACACTTAATCGTACCATCAATAGTAACATCACTATACCATCTATTGGCCTAATCGTACCATCCATAGTAACATCACTATACTAACTATTGGCCTAATCATACCATCCATAGTAACATCACTATACTATCTATTGGCCTATTGGCCTATAAGTAAGATGTAGTATGTGGCTTAACTAGGTATCTTATATCCTTTCGAGTGTAAATAAGTTCTAGGATATTATGACTAACTATCTCTACTAGTTTCTCTAATTATGTTGTAATGTACACTTAGAGATAATATGTAAGACACTCTTTCAGTCAAATGTGATTTGCCTACTAGGTGCTTTAGTGGGCTTGACGTAACTCACAACACGACGGTTAGTTGCTCTCATGTCTCTAACATAGCACACAACACTAATGAGATGATGTTTTGAGGCTTAGCAGACCAAAAGATTAGACATAAACATGATAATAAAAGGATAGTTTAATGAGATGATGCTCATAACATGCCTAAGGTCTCCCATTAAATTAAGAAAGGAAGAAAAATCATAGTCAAGTGGGATCATACAGATAATATTTCCATGCTAATAGTGACATACATTCCTTATAAGAAGTATATACATATTCATGGTGTTTCATTCGTGTTCATCATACATATTTATGATATTTCATTCCATACATATTCATGATTGAACTGAAACTAGCCGGTTTGTGGAGTGCGTGGTTGGGGTGTGAATGGGATGAGCTGTTAGTTGGAATGCAATGCTGGTAGATCTGATGTGGATGAGGGAGTGGTGTGCCAATTCAGTTTTTAGGTATTAACCAAATAAGTTCCAAATAAGTTCCAAGTAAGTTCTTAAGCAACTTCCAAATAAGTTGTTAATATTTGTGATTATTACTTCATCCTTCCCACCAAACTTAGGGTAGATTTTGAAATTGAAGAGCTCTTAAATTATAGCGTTGAAAAATGAGAGCTTAACCACTTGCTCAAAAATTAAGAGTAATTACTACTAACGTCCAACAAGTTGGTTCAAAGCTCAAATTCAAAATTTCTAATTTAAATTTATGAACAATTGTCCTTTCATTTCTTAATTATTTAATATATTTATGACATCTTAACCATATTTCCAAAATAAAACATGCATTTCTAAACTTAAAAAAAAAATACTACAAGTTTATTTGTAGTAGTAGAAATTAAAATAAATTAATAATAAAAAGAAACGTATAATTAAGAAAATAAAATAAACTAAAAATATAATTATTAATTTAAGTCAAAATTTTATCTGCAAGTCAACTTAGACTCCTAATTAGTGATTGTCTTATTATTAGAAGAAAAATAGAGAAAGAACAGAAGATGAAAACTTGCCTATTCTAGGAGGTTAGTACTACTCACTTATTTTAATGTTTATCTCTAATATTATGTTAATATTTGTCAGTCTTATCCACTCATTTTAAAATTAAATTTTAATAAATCGTCTAAATTGATTAAAAAAAATTAATTAATACAATTATTAGTTTGAAATTTAACTAATTTGTTTTTTATTTTAAGTTCTTTGATAATGCATGCCAAAAAAACCCAACAAATTTGTTACTATCCCTTCGTGTGGACCTGATGGGTTTGATGGTAAATTTACTTGAAAATGTATTTTCAAGTAAAAGACATTATCGGTTATAATATTAGTCAGTTACTTTGGAATTTGTTTCATTTTAATCTTTTTCTGAGGATGGAAAACGTGTATACTTACTTAAAAAACTAAATTAATAAAATATTTATTCATTTTTTATTTTATCTTAAAAAAATATTCCAGTATTTTCAAAAGGTTATATAATATTCATAAACGTGGAATTTGTTTCATTTGAATTTTTTTTTTTTTTTTAAGATGAAAGGAAAGGTTGGAGAGAATTTTTATTAATTAAGCGAATTTTAAATGAGATTTTCTTTTAATTATTTATTTATATCAAAAAATAAATAAAGAAATATGATTGAGATGGTTCAACTATTTTATTTTATTTGAATTTTTTTTTTGGGTGTTATCTTAAAAGAAGTTAAAATGGATGGGATTCAATGTTTATATTTTGTGAACTTTCATCTCAAATAATACAACAAATCTTAACATAAAAGCTACTAAATAACTAATATAAAAAGTAATTAATTAAATTTAATAACATAAGTGACAAGGCTTGAACTTGAAATTAATTAGTTATATAATTTTTATGTCTTATGGAGGAAATTTTCCATATATATATATATATATATATATATATCAACTTTTTATGATTGCATTTGTATGTATGATTTTTATGCAAAAATTAAGCAACATATTTTGGTGAATAATTGTAATTATGTTATTAATTATTGGATGGTAATTATATTCGTATTCTTGCGACCAAGCAAACCAAAAATAAAAATATATTATAATTGGGTCCCAAAATTAATTCATTAAGTTCTCTCTATTTTTCAATATTCCATTTTCTAATTTATTAAATGTGAATTATCGTAAAAAAAAAATGTGTTGGGAGCACATATTGTTGGACCGGAAAATTAAAAAGTTTTAAAGAAAAAAAAAATAGTGGGCCAATTGATTTTTTTTCAACTATATTCTAAATTTAATTAAATATAACGACATTTTTATTTATTTATTATTGTTTGTGTGCCGACCATGTCCTATTATTTAATTTTGAGGGAAGGATCTAGATTCTTCTTCCTCAATAATTAAACTGTCGTAATATGCTACGTGAATCTACTGTATGAGGTTTGAGTAAAAATATGATTAAATGCCTGTTTGTGTAATTTTGTTTGATTAAATGCCTGTTTGTGTAATTTTCACTCCCTTACATATGTGGTCTGTCTTCTTGTGTTTATGCTATTAGGTTAGAGTGTGGGACTATTAGAGCCCCATGAACTAACTTATAGTAGTGAACTATCTAAATTGATAGGGTCCATATTTTATCTTAATAGTTGATATTATCAAGTTACTATGTAGAGACTATTAGAGGGTCGCCAACTAACATTTAATAACGAAATGTCTAGATTGGCAAAGTCCACATATGTATCTTAGTAGTTCGTTGAGACATGGAGTTGCTCTCCCATGTTATACATCAGTACTGTGTTGAGACTATTAAAGAGTCGTCAAACTAACCTCTATTAGTGAACTATCTAAATTGATAGGGGTCCATATTACATTTGAGTAGTTATTTAACTATGGAGTCACACCCAATATATTCCATATGATTTTTACATATAATTTTTATATAATTTTTATTTGATAGCAGCGAGTTAGCCATTATATGCCTAAATTGATTAAAACAAAACCATGTGTGATATTACTACTTTTTCTTTTTTAGATGTTGTTTGAACTTACATTATAATTTGAAAATTACATTATAACTCGAAAACTAAAAGAAATTACATTATAATTCGAAAACTAAAAGATTTATTTCTTCCTGGATAATATCTTATTCTTCTCCTTCCTCCTTTTTCTATCTTGCTCAATGAAATTTCTTTATCATTGTTCATAATTCATCCTCTTTTAGTCAAAGAAATAAAAAGGTTTTGGAAGAGAAAAAAAAAAAAAAAAAACAAGGGAAAAGGGACACCCCTGCTTCCAACTTTAATAAACATATTTCAGCTTTTCAGTTTAATTGTTCCCTTCCAGACAAGTTATAGCTTTTAATTAACATGTTCATTTTAAAAAATAATTTTCTAACACTTATTCACTTAAATTTGAGAAGTTAAAAAATCAACATGGTTTTTTTATTTTTGTTTTTGGTCAATAAATTTTTTTATAAAAAAAAAAAACCAATTTAATTTTGAGATTCTAGAAGAGAATTGATCCATTTGAATGGACTTTGATCAAATCAAATAAGGTTCTACTTTTTTAAAATAAAAATATATTAATAAACAAAATTGGATGTCTAATCAACTAAGATTAGGAGCGTATATGAAGTCAAAAGTGAAGCTATTAGTGACATATAAGTTTGGAGAAATCACAAAATATTGTAGAAATTAACTATATATATATATAGATTAAAAGGATCAACTATAACATACCAATTGAATCAATAAACAATTTCATTTCGTATGAATAATAGTGACATATGGTTTGAATATTTGAAAATTTTAAAATATTCATATGAACAACATTATGTCGTTTTTGTACAAGTTGAAAGGTTAATTCTTATGATAAATTATAGAATGATGACGTAAATGGAAGGATGTTTCTAATTAAAAAAAAAAAAAAAAATCCTAAAGATTATAAAAAAAATTGAGTGTTTAGGCTCTTCTATTTCAAATTATGGATAAAAAACACTCTTAATTGATATCGTCTTTTTTAGATTTTCTTTTTCGTACTTCTTTCGAATGTTTCAAAACGTGTCATTAGGGAGAGATTTCTATGTCTTTATAAAAAATGCTTTTGTTCCAATTTCATAATCCACCTGTTTTAGGTCCCAACGTTCTCATTGGCAATCGCTCCCCTCTCGCTAATATGCTTTAACTTGTAAAACAATAAAAGTAAAATCGATTTTTTTTTTTAGAATTTAATTAAAATTGAAATTGTAAGGAAACCATGAAATTAATAAGTCAAATTATATATATATAAAAAAAACAATAAAAAAAAGGGAAAAAAAGAGAGGGAAGAGGGGAAGAATGTGTGGTAAGGGGTGGCGCAGCCTTGAACCTACTCCGTACCTTTTTAACCGGTTTAGCAGAAGGCTGCAAAGATTGGTCGGTTCTGTTGTTTACAAACCACCCCCTTTTTTTTTAATTTCTTTTTTCTTTTGGCACCACCTAATTATATATATATATTCCCTTTTTTTTAAGAGAAGAAAAACATAATTTAACATTTTATTCTTTTTTTTTTTCATTTTTTTACAAAATCTTGAATACATTATTTTTATACATGCATAACGTTTCAAAACCTAATAATCAAAATTCAATTCCTTGATTGAATTTCACTTAAATCTACCAAATATATTAATCATAATTTTACACAAAAATATTATAGTAATAAATCCTACAAAAGGGAATATTTTCGTACCATATAAAACTATAAATTAGGGAGAAAAAAAAAGCTATTAATTTATTTAATTTTAAATATGAAAAGAAAAGAAAAGAAAAAAAAAGAAATCGGCATAATGAAGTGAGCGTCGGGCATCCTTGACGTGGGCCCACACGTTACCTTGACAATGGCCCACCAACTCATGGGTATGGTTTGTGGGCCACCCATGGTGCCCAAAGTTTTTATTTTTTGTTAATATTAATTATTAAAAAAAAAAAAAAAGATTAGAAAGAAGAGGCTGTGGAGCCGTTATCATTAACCTCACACACATTTACTTTTAGAGAAAATAATAAAATAATATTAATAATAATGTTGAAATTAAATTTATAATTTTTTAAAATCCCAAGGCATCTTTAGTGACCAAATACTTGGCTCCTCTTTTGTTTAGATTTATTATAAATAAAAATTTTAATGAAGTTTAGAATGAAAAAATAATAATTTTCGTCATTTTCATTAATTTGTAATTAATATTATAAAGTGGTGTGCCTTGGATCATATCTACTAAATAATTAATAAAATAAGTGAAATAAAATTTAAATATGAATTACTTCATGTTGGCAATCTCTTTTTATATAATTAATATTATTAATTAAATAAAAAATTCCATTTTTTGAGCTCGTTGAAAATTGGGAACACAGTGAGGTCTGAAGTCATATTTGGCTGTCATTCTACTTTTTGTTTAGTCTAAATAAAAAACAACTTCCCTTACTTCTTCCTTCCCTCTTCATCTTCTTCTGCTTGTCTCTCTCTCCTCTCCGTTTTCCACCATTTTTCTGCGATAAACATCTAATTTTGCCCAAATCCTCCATTTTTGGCTCCTCTGTACATACCCACCAAACAACAAACACAAAACTCCACCATCATCCATGGCTGCCAACAGATTCGCCACCCTCTTACACAGAAACTCCAACAAGATCACCCTTATTTTAGTCTACGCCCTTCTCGAATGGGTTCTCATCTTTCTTCTTCTTCTTCAAGCTCTTTTTTCTTACCTGATTATTAAATTTGCTGAGTTGTTTGGTTTGAAGCGCCCCTGTTTGTGGTGTTCTAGAGTCGACCATGTGTTCGAGCCTGGGAAGAAGTTTTCTTACAGAGATCTTCTTTGTGAACCTCATGCTATGGAGATTTCTAATCTGGGTTACTGTTCGAATCACCGCAAACTTACTGAGCTTCGAGATTTGTGCGAGGATTGCTTCTCCTCTTCTAATCCCAACCAGTTCTATCAGATTCCTAAGAACTTCGCCTTTTTTGGTGATGAGAAGGAGGATTTTAGGTGCTGTTCTTGCTGTGGGGAGAGCTTGAAGAATCGGTTGTTTTCCCCTTGTATTTTGATTAAGCCCAATTGGGGGGATTTGGATTTTGCCCAGAAGGGGAAGTTGATTTCTGAAGCGGACATTGATGTTCAATCTGATGAAATCCATGCTTCCCCCACGGAAGATATCATCGGAAATAGGGAAATCTCCATCGTTTCCGGTGCGGAAGAGGCTAAGAAGAACTCCGGTTGCTCTGTTTGTGGTTGTTGCTGTAAAGGTTCGGCGGTTCATGAGGAGGAGAAGGAGGAGGAGGATAAAGCTAAAATGGGTGGTGAAAAGGACGGAGATTTTCTTGAACTGGCTGAAGATCTGAGCTCTCTTAATAAAAAAACTGTTCAACTCGTTTGTGAGAGAGAGGATGAATCGGCTGAGACTGCCCCTCATCATCTTGAGTTTTACATTGACCGGGGCAATGATCGGCGGTTGATTCCAGTCGATTTGATCGATTTTTCAGCCTCCGACCACAACAACAACGAAAGCAATATCCTAAGCTCAGTGAAAGATGAGGAACAAGAACAAGAACCAGAACCAGAACCAGAACAAGAACAAGAACAAGAACAAGAACAAGAACAAGATCAAGAACAAGAACAAGAGGATTGTGGGAATGAAGATGTTGTTCTGGATTTTGGTTCCAACTTTGAGAAGCAGGGACAAGATGTGACAGAAGATTGGGAAGTTATTTCAGGAGAGAGATTGGCAGAGTTTCTCTCTGTTTCTCTCCATGAGAGCAAGCAGAAAGTTGCAGAGGTGGAAGCCATGGAGGTGGAGGAGGGTAGCACAAGGGCCTCTGGGTTGGGTTCAGATGAAGATCCATCAATGGAAGTAGAAGAACAAGAACAAGAACAAGAACAAGAACAAGAACAAGAACAAGAACAAGAACAAGAACAAGAAGAGCAAGAAGAGCAAGAAAAAGAAGAAGCTGAAGCTTCCATTGGTGAAGCAATTCAAGCTCCAGCCATTGATGCTCACAAAGAAGACCTTGCAGAATTAGTGGTGGCAACAAGAGAGCCAGATTCAGATCTTCATCAAGGTACTATTCTAGACTAGGCACTAACATTTCAGTATATGATGTTATGTTCTTTTGAAGATCAAATGTGAAAATACCTGAGAAATTTTGTGCTTGTTTTTGTTCTTGTTTGATCTCTTTCAATAAATTAGATATTCACGAGTGGAATGATGAGCATGAAGTAGAGATTTCAATCGGGACGGATATTCCCGATCACGAACCGATCGATGAGATTCAAACTCAAAATGACATTCCTTCACATCCCAATGTTCAAGAAGATCCTTCCCCAACTTCAACATTGGTAGTTGATGACAATATGCAAGGTAGCTACCATTCTTTCCTTTGCTTTCCCACGTCCATATAAGGAGTTTAGCTTAATCCGATCATTTGTGTTTTGCTGCATTCCACATTTAGATTATAACAAAGTTGAGAAATCTGAGGAAGCGGAGGAAGCTGAGGACGCTAAGGAAGAGGTAGAGTTCAAGATATTGTCCGTGGAAACGAGTTCTCAACCGTCAGACGATCACAAACCGTCGAGGTCTGAGCTCAATGAGAATGAGGAAGAAGATAAAGTTCCTGATACACCAACTTCAATGGATAGTTTCCACCAGCTACACAAGAAGCTGCTATTACTAGACAGAAAAGAATCTGGAGCCGAAGAGTCGTTGGATGGGAGCGTCATAAGCGAGACTGAAAGTGGGGATGGAGTATTGACGATTGAGAAATTGAAGTCGGCGTTGAGAACCGAACGAAAGGTTTTGAATGCCTTATATTCAGAGCTAGAAGAAGAGAGAAGTGCTTCCGCCATAGCAGCCAACCAGACAATGGCAATGATAAATAGGCTTCAAGAGGAGAAAGCAAGCATGCAAATGGAAGCTTTACAGTACCAAAGAATGATGGAAGAACAATCTGAATATGACCAGGAAGCTTTACAGCTTTTGAATGAGCTCGTGGTGAAGAGAGAAAAGGAAAAGCAAGAGCTCGAGAAAGGAATCGAAGTTTACCGAAAAAAGCTTCAAGATTATGAAGCCAAAGAGAAAATGGCATTGTTGAGGAACAGGAAAGAAGGGAGCATCCAAAGTAGAAATTCCTCGGTTTCTTGTAGCAATGCCGATGATAGCGATGGGCTGTCGATCGATTTGAACACCGAGGCAAAGAAAGATGAAGATTTGTTTTGTAACCAAGAAACAAACAATCAAAACACCCCAGCTGAGGCAGTTCTTTATTTGGAAGAAACATTAGCAAACTTTGAGGAAGAAAGACTGTCCATTCTAGAGGAGCTGAAGATGTTGGAAGAGAAGCTCTTCACCTTGAGTGATGAAGAACAACAATTTGATGACATTGAGCATTATAGTGAACATAATGGCAATGGCTACCATAAGAACTCGGATTCTGTTTCAGAAACAAATGGATTCGAAAACGGTCATCATGCCAAGGAAATGAATGGAAACCATCATCCAGGGAAGAGAACGATGAGCACGAAAGCCAAAAGACTTCTTCCTCTTTTCGACGATGCAGTCGATACAGACGTTGAAGATGTAACCATTGGAGAAGAACAAGGGTTCGACTCTGTTTCGATGCAGACGTCCTTAGACAACAAATTCGACACGGAATTCAGGAGGGTTGCTGTTGAGGAAGAAGTGGATCATGTGTATGAGAGATTACAAGCACTTGAAGCAGATAGGGAGTTTCTAAAGCATTGCATTGGCTCCCTAAGAAAAGGAGACAAAGGCTTAGAGCTTCTCCAAGAAATCTTACAGCATCTCCGAGATCTAAGGAGCGTCGATATCCAGTTGAAAAATATGGGAGACGGTGTCGTAGCATGATCGTGATCACATCCCCCAAACAAAATCCAAAACAGGTAAAAGCCTTCTGCATCATCCTTCGTTTATTTCATTTTAAACTCTGAAGATGCATCGTTATTCTCTTTGGAAAACAAACTGAAAACTTGGTCGTTTGGAATTTGAACTGATGCAACAATCAATGATACAGAAACCGAAAACCCGTCAACCCCGCTGTGTCATCGTCATCGTCATCGACATCGACAGAATCAGAAAGGCTCCATATGGTGGAGCCTCCTGATATAAAAACAAAAGTCCCCCCGTCCCCCCTCCACCCTTCAAAGTTGGCCCAAATTTTTTGTGGGTTGTGTTCATGATGATCATCACCTTATGAGGGAAGGTGAATGAAGGTGTAGGTAGTCAGTCAGTGAGTCAGTGTATGATTTGTTTCATGTTTTTGCGAGGAAAGAGGCTGGCTTGCAAAGCTGGAGACACCACAGGCAAAGACTCCAGTGCCAGCAACATATAGCTTAGAGTATCATTTAGGCAGTTCTAGATTTAAGCACAATCTTTTCTTCTTTTATTTTTTTTGCTGGGAAAGGGGAAGAAATTGGGTAAATAACCCTTCTTTTTCCCCTCCCTCCATCATTTGCATCATTTCATCAAATGGGGTTTGTTTGTTCTTTCTTTTTTTTTTTTCCCCTCTTTTTCCTTACTATTTGAAAGAGTTTCTGTACACTACATCTTTATGTTTGTAAGTATATAAAAGTTGAGTGCTTTGTCCAAAACTGTTGTCATTCTGGGTTGTTCATAAAATTTCAAATCTTCTTGTTTCCTTTCGATCTCATATTCGTAGATAATTTCGTGTTTGTTGGGTTTGTAATGAAAACTATAATGTTTTGTTTTGGAGAAGCTTTATATGAAGGGGAACAATGTAATGTAAAGCAAAGTTTGCTTTGACGGTTTATTTTGCTTCAAGTACAAAACAAGTTCAAAATGGGAAATAGGCACAGTCCAACCAAAAAAAAAAAAAAAAAAAAAAAAAAAAAAAAAAAAAAAAAAAAAAAAAGAAATAAAACAAAATAAAGGGGCTATTTTGAAACAAAACAAAGTGGTTGGGGGTGGGGACATAAAATAAAATAAAGTGGCCAAATATGATTGTGGAAGCAAGCTTGCAAATATTTAGTGGCCAAATGCATTTACTCTTTTGGGTATTAATAGTTTTAAGGCCTCTCATTTATTTACCAATTAACATTCAATTTTCATATAAAGTTTTTTTGTTTGGTTAATATGTTTGTTTCTTACTATTTTTTTTTGGCTAAATTATTCAAGGGATTTTTTTAGAATATTGTATTTGGTTTACTAAGATAAGTTGATACCTCTTGGGTTGTCTACTTGGTGGTCCTATTATTATGGACTAGAGCATTTTTAGAATTAAATTAATAAAAATATCTTTAACTCTGTATTCAACAAAAAAAAAAAAAAAAATAATAATAATAATAATATCCCTAAACTTTTAAAAGTTTCAATTAAAGATTTTAAAAATACGGTTAATTTTGGATTGAAATCATTAATATTTTATTTCAAAATATACCCTTAGAACTTTTAATAGTATTTCAAATATACTTTAAACTTTAATAAGTTTCATTAATATCCTTCCACATCTTTTTAAATTAAAAAATATCCTTAAGGTTAGTATTTTATTTATAGAATATTCATGAAAAATTTAAAAATAGCATTACCTGAATGAAAACCATATATCGACATTTCATTGATTATCTACAAACTTTTTAATATTAATTTTGATAGTTCATGAGTCATAGTCCGAACTATAAAGATATATTTAAATTTTTTGTTTTAGAATTTTGAAAGTTTAAAAGTATTGTTGGATTTTTTGAAAGTGAGGAGATATTTTTAGAGATAAATTGTAAAATTAAAGGGTATTCTTCTTCTTATTTTTTTTTATTTTTTATTTTTACTGTAAGGTCTTTAGGTGTCTTTATTGGTTCCCTCTGTCTGTACTATGTTTGTATGCCCATTTTTTTGTATTATTTAATTTCTTCTCGACGAGAGTTCAGTTTGTTTAAAACAATCTATTTATATATTTTAAAAAACTAAACCATAGTTTAACTGAACTTTCAATTTTATCGATTTTAACTTTTAAATGTGAACCAATGTTAGAATTGCTATCTTCGATAATAAAGTTTTGATTTGGGCTTTCGATTTCATGTGGTTAATACATTATTGATGTTGAGGGTGGAATTTTTGGTTGGGCCGAAACAAAAGCCTACTAGGCCCAAGTCCAAGGATACATGACTTGGCACGTGGCTTGAGTATTATCGTAAGAAATATTCAGTCACTCACTCCACTATTGGGATTAAATGAAAACACATATAATTTCATGTATGAACATATCATAATAGTATATTTTCCTTTGGCGACTATCTTTACGGGCAATTGATAGGTGTACTTAATTTCTTTACACACGGTCTACACGTGCAAGTATGGACCAACCAGTCTGTTCACACACTTTCTGGGCCCCCTTTTTGGTCACGCGAGCATTCTTTGAAAGCTGTTGATATTGGACACCCGTTAGAAATAGTGACCGTCATGACAACATTATGATAAACATAATGAACATTCCCTGCCTAGTAGTGTACGTGTTCGTACTATTGTGAAGAAATAGGGGTATACCACAGTGCATGAACACACAATAATCATGAAGTCCCAACATTTTTCCATTTTTATTAATATTCAATACAACCCACTATCGTTTTCCTTCATCTCATATCATTCTATCGTATCATTTCTCATATCGTATTTCATATCGTTTATCATATTTAGCATACTATGTCGAGGTTGTATTTTATGCTAGTTCGTCATTTTGCATGTCAATCATATCATTCATGTCAACATATATCATATCGTAACAATCACATAATATATCCCGAGTGTGCCTTCAACATATCTTATCATAGCTATATGAATTCATCAAACCTATCATACCATAACATATGTCATGTCATTCTCATATTATATTACGATATATATATAAATACATTTCCTAGGTATATCATTCCATATACATATTCCGATCATATCATTTTCTAAACTTATTCAAACCATATCGTCTCACTAGTCTACTGTAATCATATCGCTTCCTATACATAACCTTATCGTATCGTTTTATCAATCTATCATAATCATAATTTTTTCTATACATAATTTTATCGAATTGTTTTATCCATCTATCATAGCCATAGCGTTTTCTACGCATAATCTTGTCGTATTGTTTTATTCATTTATCATAAAGAATACTTCGTTCTTTTCTCCAACTTATTTGAGATCTCATAATCCACCACCTTCAGGGTCCAGCGGCCTCGCTGACACTCATTCCCTTCTCCAATCAACGTGGGATCTCTCAATCCACCTCCTTTTGGGGTCCAGCATCCTCGCTAACATTCGTTTCTCTCTCCAATCGATGCGGGATCTCACAATCCACCTCCCTTCGAGGCCAAACGTCTTCACTGGCACACCATTCGGTGTCCGCCCTCTTTGGGACACAACATCTTAGACAAGAAAGCCTAAAGAGAATAATATTTGGTGAAGGCTTAGTTGTTACAATCTCATAACACACGTGTAGGCTGAGTTTATTGCCTCCTTGTCTATGTTGGTGGTATCCAGCTGAAGTAGAAAACTATTAAGCATACTAATTTCAAGATTAAAGATTCTGGATCCCTAAAATATTTTCTTGGACTCAAATTAGCTCAGTCATCTAATGGCATCTGTGTCTCACAGTGTCATTATACCTTGCAATTATAAGATGATACAGAACATCTTGCTATGGATTCTTCCCTTATACCAGTTTAATCCTAAGCCTAGAAAATGAACCAAATATGCACTCTAAGTGACCCATCAAACAAACAACAATATTCAACGGGACCATATATTTCCACTAGATGCATCGATTATACAAAAATACAGAGCATAATGAGCTGAATAAAAAGGCAGCAGTTGGTCGTGGGAAGGGAGGTTTGAGTTTGAATTTGGAAATTGGAAGAGGCATTTTTACAAACAGTTACCAGTCGTAATCTTCAGGCTTGGCAAATGGGTACTTCAAGTATCCATTTTTGATCTGAGACGGCTCTTGGGGCGTCGACCATGGATACTTCATCGATGGATCTCGTGGGAACTTTCTGAAGTTCAGAAATGGCGCCCACAATAGAATGCTGCACAGTTTGTTCACTCACAACTTAGAAGAAAGATGCGATTATATGGAAGAAAATAAAAAAGGATGTAGTTAATTATAAATGGACGTACCCAGGGAAGCAAAGGAAGACACACATGAATTGGACATACATTTCCAACAAATTTCTTCTATACCATCTTATCCTCAACCAGTTCATGATGATTGGCTGCAAATTTCACCCAGAAAACCAAATCTTATGCAACTTAATTTCATAAGAAACTAAGAGAAAAAAGAAACCAAATGTTTTGGGGAAATTCATACTGGAAAGACAAGGAAGTAAAAGAATCCAACAATGCCTAATTGTGTCAAAATCCATGTCAGTGGAACCTCATGATTGTTGTCCCCTGTTACAGCAGTTGCCGGCTCCGCAACCTGCTCCGATTTCATTTTTAATCCAATTTTAAAATTCAGAATGAGAAAAAGCAAAAGGGTAACATTTGAAACTTGCTTACAGTGGCTAAAAGGGCAGCAAATTGAAGAGACAAACTGGTTTTCTTTTGGCGAAGAAAGCCAATGGGATCTTCTCTGATGCAAGCCACCACCTGAAACTAAAACCAGAAAGAAAATATATGTTAAGAGAGAGAAACAGGAGAGAGAGAGAGAGAGAAGAAGAGAGAGAAAGAGAGAGAGAGAGGACACTAATGGAGGTTGGGTTGGAGGGCAATTTGAGGAGCTTAAAGGGGGCGGAGAGAAAAGGAGAGATGGTTTTGGAAGAGGAGAGAGAAGGCAGGGCCTTGGGGATGTGGAGGCCAAGGGAGCAGTTCATATTCAAAACTGAACTCTGTTCACTTCCAGAACCAAAACTCCATCATAATTCATACCCTTTTCTTCTCTCTCTTATCCTTCTTTCTCCATGGCCACACCACACAAGGACACCAGGGTAAATCATTACATTTATAAGGACATATCTGCAAACTACTACTTATAGTTGCCATGCCACGTGCCAACCATCACATTTTTTATTTTTATTACCATACCAATAAATATATTTGTTCAATTTTCTGACTATGTTCAAATATATATCTTTGCATTTTTTAATATCCAGGTAAATTAGAATAAACTACTTTTTGAGGCCAACTCTTATTAAATTTGGGCTTAAGATGGGCCGATAAATGAGGCCCATTGGATATTCGTAGTACTTTCATGGGGATGGGTTCCTGATGGGCTGGACCTTTGCTTCCTTAAATTGGTATGGTTTAGACGTGTACAAATTTACAATTCTAAGACTAGAAATCAATTTAGATTTTTAATTTGAAAATTGGTCCATTCATAAATTCTCTCACATCTAACATCTACGCTTACAATTGAATCGAATGGTTTAAATTAATTCTTACAAGTTTAATTAAAATAATTATAAGTTGATTGTGTAAATGCTTAGTTTTTGATTGTGAAAATTGATACATTTATAATATAAATTGCAATATTGATACAATCACTAGTTTAGAGTTTTTATAGATAGATAGAGCTTCAAAATTTAGATTATAAAAATGTATTTTTGTAAATAAAAAAAATTTGTAATAATGGAAAAGGATAAATTAATTAAAAAAAATATAGTAATTTCTCTAAATTGAAAAGTTTTAATAATATCCAATTTAAAAAAAGTTTAAATACATTTGCAGTAAATATTTTGTTTCCTAAATTTTTAAATTTTTTTAAATGTTTTATTAATACTCTTAAATTTTTTTTAAAAAAATTCAAAAATACATTTATCATTATTACTAGGTTTCAAAAATACTTATAAACTTTTCAAGGTAACATTAAAATGTTCGTAGATAATCTATAAAGTGTCGATAAAATGTTTCTATCCATATATTGACAACTATAAATTTTTTATTGATATTTTTTAAACATATTACTACCTGTAAATATATTTTTGATTTTTTTTTAAGTTGAAGTATATTAATAAAACTTTTTAAAATTCAAGCATATTTTTTAAACAAAATACTTACCGTTTCTATTCAAAATTAAGGCAAGAGTACTTTAAGGATATTATATTAAAACTTTTAAAAATTTTAAGGATACTTCAAATATTTTTATTAATTTAACCTAATAAAAAATATTTAAATATAAGTGGTTATGTTGTAATTATTATTGATGTATAAGTTAAGCGAAGGATGGTAGCCATTATTATCATATTTACGTATATAATAAATATACGATTCATATTATAATTAAAAATCAATAATGATTATCTATGTTACTCAACAATTTATTGATGATATAGCTTAATTTACAGCTAAAAACGTAGCTAATAGATAGGGAGAGGAGCATTTAATGTGAGGGTTTTTTTTGGAAGTACACAACCTAAATTTTATGCTGCTCTTATTCTTCTTTCCATCTTTATGCTAAATTCCAATTAAATTTTGTGTGACACACAGCATTACTAAAATCGCATTTAATTATATGCTCCCAACATTAATTCAACTTTATTACATTCATTGAATAAATCACATTTTCTTTGCATGACCTAAGAATTATTCTTAGGATACTCCTCCCCTTTAATTTATCACTCTTTTTTAGTTCAATAAATGAGAGGAATTTTAGGAATAATTGACATTATGAGATCAGGAAATTAGTTTTTAACCCCACAATCATTTAACTTACAAAATTTAAAATAATTTATTATTAAACAATTTTACAAAAATAATTACACTTTCAAAATATGTTCTCGATCCACAGGATTTCACCAATGTATAGTAAATGAATATATGGATAATGATATAAAAAATGAAATTTTAAAATAAACTTTTTAAAATTTAATTAAAAAAAAAAAAAAAGAACATTTTGAGTTTTGTGGATTTATATAAGCTATATTTGGTCCATTAAATTTTGGATAAACAAACCCCACTCTACTTTTGCAAAATTTCAAGGAAAGTGAAAGGAATTTTATTGGAAATAGATTGTATTTAAAATTGGCAATATTTTTATTTATTGGGTATGGAAGGACCATTTATCTTATAAATTAAATGGAAATTGGCCTAATTTTCCACAAGTGTTAACGCGTTTATATTTTGAAGTCCGAGAATAGACAATTAAACGACGACGTTTAATATGAAAATTTTAGAATTTAGTCGGTATGCATTTAAATGTTGAAATTGATAAAATTAGTATTAATACAAATTATAAAAATTTTATTAAATCAAAAAATTATTTATTTATTTTTTTTAGCGGAAACTCTAATTTAATTCAAATAATATAAATCAAAATTTTAATATTTAATATTTTAAGAAAAGAAAGAGAAAAATAATACCTCGTTGGTTTCATATTCTCAAAATTACTCTTATTCAGATGTAGTTTTTGATTTATTCATCTGCTCATATTTTATGTATGATATATGGCTGGAGTCTTTCATACACTTGTTTAATTTAATTGAATGACCTATTTGAATCGAGGTTTACCAAATGTGTGCATGCTTTTAGAAATTTTAAATTACTTAGTATTTTTAAAATTCCATGTCAGTTAGTGACTGTCGGCTTGAATCTCTTGAAAAATAGGTCGTTATAGAATTTCATCTCGTATGATTATGTTTCCAACTCCCTATTTGGTCAAGTCTCCAAAATACTAGATGTAACGACCTTAAATTTCTAGTTAGCCAGGGTCGTTATTAACGTCTCATGCTCTGCTAAAATACGGAATCTAAATCTTAAAAGAAAACATCATCTGTAGTATAAATGTTGAAAACATTTAAAACATCTTCTATCTCTTGAAAATACAATCATGGTCTTATGTGTTTAAATACGAAATAGTGATATTTAGAGAAAATAAAAATAAATACAAAATAATTTAAATTGATGAAATGCAAAATAACTTATTCTAATATAAGACGAATTTAAATATGAGTCTACCTTATACACGTGCCACAGTCTTTGCTCGCGATGCCGCCGTCATCCATACATGTGCGCCTTGTCTTTACCTGAAAAAATGATGTGACACACAACCTGAGTATTTCGAAGAATACTCAGTGAGTGACCCCACTATAGGGGCCATACGAATGCAAACATATGCAATCATGCTCTTGGGACCTATCTTTATCTCATTTAGGGGTGGCCTCCAGTCTCGGACTATTATGGATGTGTAGTACTTCCCTACACACAACCCACATGTGTCAGTGTGAATCCCCAGGAGACTCGCACACCCCCTAGACACTCTCTAGTCAAGCTACTCTGGAGCAACGTCCGTAGGTCAGTAGAACCCCTGGTGTCATGCTCCCCATGAACACTCTCATCATCATATTGTGCGTGTCCGCACTCATCATCTCTAGGGGAAGTATCCCTATACTTATGAACATACAAAACGCATGAGATCCCTCTAATTCCCATCTTAACACCTCTTCTGACATAACCCTCTAGTCTCATCTCTTTGTTACAGCAAGTAACACATGCTCGTTGGATATTTATATTAATATCATTTTCATGCTCTTAGGGTTGTGTCCTATGTCGGTCTATCGATATGATGCAATATGATATGAACCACGACCAAGGAATTTCCATACCTCAAGGTCCAACTACAAGGACGAGAGCCAAGAAGCTACAATAAACCTTGTACACTTATATTCAAAATATGGTGAGCTCATCAAAGGAAATTCTGGAAGACGTTGGAGATCTCCATTATGTATTTAAGTTGCATTTAATGAACTCAACTAAAATGTACAGAACTAGTCCAAAGATGACAAATAAACACATTTCATTCATTGCACTATTTAATTATAATTTAAATATTTGTTTGTTTTTTATACAAAGGGTTAAGGTTATATTGAAACCTACATAGGTTACCATATTTCATCATTAACGAGCCATTTTAATATGGAGGTTATGAATATTTTTCATTTACTAGCAAATTTAATTTGAAAGTTATGTGTCATATAGGTTAACGTTCTAAAGGCTATATAAGCCTCCTTTTCTTTGATTAGGGACATCACATTTTTTAATTATAAAGGAATAGAATTTCTATTTTTTTTTAGTTTTGTTGAGAGCTAAGATCTTCTTTGCAAATTCTTATGTTTAGAACTTATATGCTAGAGTTATTCAAGTGGTAGTGATTAAACCTTTTGTGGAGTGATTCGAATCACGAGTTTAGAAACGAGTTTTCTTTACTCTTGATCTTGATCATCAAGGTAATCCATTTCATACTTTTCCTTGGGTTGATTCCATATCACAATATGACATTCATCATCATATAACATGCTTACTATGGAAAATATCAATATATTAAGATAAACAACATGCAATCATCATACTCATCATATCGCCATAAAGTGCATCAAGCATATCGAGTACGTCATACATTGAAATATATATATTACGCACATCATCATGCATCATAACTCATAAATCATTATAACTCATTCATCATCATATATTAGTATACGACATCATACGATACAATTCATACATCATCACTACTCATGACTTCAATCTGTTGTGCTTTTCATTGAGTGGGTGTGGCGGAGTGGTTATCGGGCATGACTAGAAATCATGTGGGATTTTTCTGTGCAGGTTTGAATCATGCCGCTCACGACTTCTTTTGCACAAAAATCTATTTTACATTAAAAATAAAATTATTTTTTTACGCTTCTTTTCATTTAGTGGGTGTGGCGGAGTGGTTACGAGCTTGACTTATAATCATGTGGACTTTGCCCGTGCAGGTTTGAATCCTGCTGCTCATGACTTCTTTTGCACAAAAATCTATTTTACATTAAAAATAAAATTATTTTTTTAGCTTCTTTTCATTTAGTGAGGGTGACGGAATGGTTATCGGGCATGACTAGAAATCTCGAATCCTAGTGCTCACGACTTCGACTTATTGTGCTTTTCATTTAGTGGGCGTGTCAGAGTGGTTATCGAGCATGACTAAAAATTTCATGTAGAAATCAGTAGGCGTGTCAGAGTGGTTATCGAGCATGACTAGAAATTTCATGTAGAAATCATGTGGGCTTTGCTTGTCTAGGTTTGAATCCTACTATTCATGACTTATTTTGCACAAAAATCTATTTTACATTGAATATAAAATTAATTTTTTATCTTCTTTTCGTTCAGTCGGAGTGGTTATCGAGCATTACAAGAAGTTTCGAATTCTGCCGCTCATGGCTTCAAATTATTCTTTAGTTCAGTGAGCATGATGGAATGGTTATCGGGCATGACTAGAAATCTCGAATCCTGCTGTTCAATACTTCGACTTATTGTGATTTTCATACCGTTGGTGTGCCGAAGTGGCCGCTCATGACTTGAAATTGTTCTTTTAATTCAATGAGCGTGATGGAATGGTTATCGGGCATGACTAGAAATCTCGAATCCTACTGTTCAATACTTCGACTTATTGTGATTTTCATACAGTGGGTGTGCCGAAGTGGTTATCGAGCATGATTAGAAATCTCGAATCCTAAGTTATCGGGCATGACTAGAAATCATGTGGGCTTTGCTGGTGTTTTGCAAAAAAAAAAAAAAAAAAAAATCTATTTTACATTAAAAATAAAATTATTTTATTATTATTTTTAATTAAGAGGGCTTGCCATTGTGGTGATCGGGCATGACTTAAATTTTGAATGGCTCACGATTTTACCTTTTTGTTTTTTTTCCTTTAGTGGGTGTGATAGAATGGTTATCCCGCCTGACTAGAAATCTCGAATCCTACTGCTCACGATTTCTTTTGCACAAAAAAACTATTTTATATTAATTATTAAATTATTTTTTAGCTTTTTTTAGTTTAGTGAGCATGACCGAATGATTATCAGGCATGACTAAAAATCTCGAATCCTACAGTTCACGACTTCAACTTATTGTACTTTTCATTTAGTGGGCATGTCGAAGTGGTTTTCGGACATGACTAGAAATCATATGGGCACTTATTTTGCACATAAACCTATTTTACATTGGAAATAAAATAGTGGTTATCGGGTAGGACTAGAAATCTCAAATCCTACTTCTCATGACTTCGACTTATAGTGTTTTTCATTCAGTGGGCGTGTCGGAGTGGTTATCGGGCCCACTAAAAATCAAATGGGCATTGCCCGCGCAGCTTGAACCATGACTGACTTTGCTCATCTCGAATCCTACTTCCTAAGACTTATTATGCACAAAACTTTATAGTGGTTATCGGGCACGACTAGAAATCTCGAATCCTACTTCTCAAGACTTCGACTTATAATGTTTTTCATTCAGTGGGCGTACCATTTCATTTAGTGGGCATGATAGAATGGTTATCCGCATGACTAGAAATCTCGAGGAAACTTATTTTGCACAAAAATCTATTTTACATTAAAAATAAAATAGTGGTTATTGGGCACGACTAGAAATCTCGAATCCTACTTCTCATGACTTCGACTTATAATGTTTTTCATTCAGTGGACGTGCCAGAGTGGTTATTGGGCATGATTAAAAATCACGTGAGATTCACCTGCGTAGGTTCAAATCCTGTTGCTCTTGATTTATTTTGTACAAAAATCTTTTTTAAATTAAAAATAAAATAGTGGTAATTGGACTAGAAATCTTGATTCATACTGCTCACAACTTCGACTTATTCTTTTTTTCATTCAGTGGGCATGCCGGAGTGGTTATCGGGCATGACTAGAAATCATGTGGGCTTATAGCCTGCGTAGGTTCGAATCTTGCTGCTCACGACTTATTTTGCACAAAAACCTTTTTTACAAGGCACAACTAGAAATATTGAATCCTACTACTCACAAATTCAACTTATTGTGTTTTCTATTCAATGGGTGTGCCGGAGTGGTTATTGGGCATGATTAGGAATCATGTGGGCTTTGCCTGTGCAAGTTCGAATTCTGCTGTTCACGATTAATCTATTTTACATTAAAATAGTGGCTAACGGGCATGACTTATTTTGCTTTTATTCAGTGGGCAAATCTTGAATCCTACTACTCACACTTCGACTTATTCATTTTTTTTATTCAGTGGGCGTGCCGGAGTGGCTAACGGGCATGACTTATTTTGCACAAAAATCTTTTTTACATTAAAAATAAAATAGTGGTTATCGGACTAGAAATCTTGAATCCTACTGCTCACACTTCGACTTATTCATTTTTTTTATTCATGGGCGTGCCGGAGTGGCTAATGGGCATGACTAGAAATCATGTGGGCTTTGCCCACAGGTTCGAAATTTTTTTTACATTAAAAATAAAATAGTGGTTATTGGACTAGAAATCTTGAATGCTACTGCTCACAACTTCGACTTGTTCTGGGCGTGCCGGAGTCGTTAATGGGCATTGATTCAATCTCGAATCCTACTGCTCACAACTTCGACTTATTATGTTTTGCATTCAGTAGGTGTGCCGGAGTGGTTAATGGACATGACTAGAAATCATGTGGGCTTCGCCTGCATCAGTTCGAATCCAGCCGCTCATGACTTATTTTGCACAAAAATCTTTTTTACATTAAAAATAGTGGTTATCGGACACGACTAGAAATCTCGAATCCTACAGCTCATAACTTCGACTTAGAGTGTTTTTCATTCAGTGGGCTTTCCCCGCGCAGGTTCGAATTCTGTTGCTCACGACTAGAAATCTCGAATCCTACTGCTCATAACTTCGACTTAGAGTGTTTTTTATTCAGTGGGCTTTCCCCGCGCAGGTTCGAATTCTGTTGCTCACGACTTATTTTGCACAAAAACCTTTTTAACAAGTAGTTATCGGGTACAACTAGAAATATCGAATCCTACTACTCACAACTTCGACTTATTGTGCATGACTAGAAATCATGTGGCCTTTGCCCGCATAGGTACGAATCCAGCCGCTCACGACTTATTTCACACAAAAATATTTTTTACCTTAAAAATAAAATAGTGGTAATCGTGCACAACTAGAAATCTTGAATCCACTGCTCATAACTTCGACTTAGAGTGTTTTTCATTAAGTGGGCGTGCCAGAGTGGTTAACGGGCATGACTAGAAATTGCACAGGTTTGAATCCTCCCGCTCATGACTTATTTTGCACAAAAATCTTTTTTACATTAAAAATAAAATAGTTGTTATCGGGCACGACTAGAAATCTCGAATTCTATTGCTGACAACATTGACTTATTTTGTTTTTCATTCAGTGGGTGTGCCAAGTGGTTATCGGGCATGACTAGAAATATTGTGGGCTTCGCCCGCGCAGGTTCAAATCCTGTTGCTCATGACTTATATTTTGCACAAAAATATTTTTTACATTAAATACAAAATCGTGGTTATCGGACACGACTAAAAATCTCGAATCCTACTGCTCACAATTTCGACTTATTCAAATTTTCATTCAGTGGTCGTGCCGGAGTGGTTATCGAGCATTTGCCTGTGCAGGTTCGAATCCTCCCGCTCACGACTTATTTTTGCACAAAAACCTTTTTTACAAGTGGTTATCGGGCATGACTAGAAATCATGTGGGCTTTTCTCGTAGGTTTGAATCCTGTGTTCATGACTTATTTTGCACAAAAAATCAATCTCGAATCCTACTGCTCACAACTTCGACTTATTCTACTTTTTATTCAGTGGGCGTGCCGGAGTGGTTATCGGGCATGACTAGAAATCATGTGGGCTTTGCCCCCGCAGGTTTGAATCCTGTTGCTCACGACTTATTTTTGCACAAAAACCATTTTTACAAGTGGTGATCGGGCACAACTAGAAATAACTTCGACTTATTGTGTTTTTTGTTCATTGGGCATGCTGGAGTGGTTATCGGGCATGACTAGAAATCATGCGGTTTTTCCCTTGTAGGTTCGAATCCTGTGTTCATGACTTATTTTGCATAAAAATCAATCTCGAATCCTATTGCTCACAACTTCGACTTATTCTATTTTTCATTCAGTGGGTGTGCCGGAGTGGTTATTTAGAAATCATGTGGTTTTTTCCCATGCAAGTTCGAATCCTGCTACTCACGACTTATCTACTGCTCACAACTTCGATTTAATATGTTTTTTATTCAGGGAGATTTTTCATTAAAAATAAAATATTGGTTATCGGACATGACTAGAAATCTCGAATCCTACTGCTCACAACTACGACTTATTCTATTTTTTATTCAGTGGGCGTGCCGGAGTGGTTATTGGGCATGACTAGAAATCATGTGGGCTTTGCCTGCGCAGGTTCGAATCCTGCCGCTGATGATTGCTTTTTGCACAAAAACCTTTTTTACTAGTGGTTATCAGACATGACTAGAAATCATGCGGCTTTTCCGTAGGTTCGAATCCTGTGTTCATGACTTATTTGCACAAAAATAAATCTCGAATCCTACTGTTCACAACTTCGACTTATTCTATTTTTCATTTAGTGGGTGTGTTGGAGTGGTTATCGCGCATGACTAGAAATCATGTGGGCTTTGCCTATGGAGGTTCGAATCTTGCCGCTCATGACTTATTTTGCACAAAAATCTTTTTTACATTAAAAATAAAATAGTGGTTATCGGACATGACTAGAAATCTCGAATCCTACTGCTCACAACTACGACTTATTCTATTTTTTATTCAGTGGGCGTGCCGGAGTGGTTAACGGGCATGACTAGAAATCATGTGGGCTTTGCCCGTGCAGGTTCGAATCCTGCAGCTCTCGACTTATTGTCTTTTTTGTTTAGTTGGCGTGCCGGAGTGGTTATCAGGCATGACTAGAAATCATGCGGCTTTTCCCTCGTAGGTTCGAATCTTGTGTTCATGACTTATTTGCACAAAAATCAATCTCGAATCCTATTGTTCACAACTTCGACTTATTCTATTTTTCATTTAGTGGGTGTGCTGGAGTGGTTATCGCGCATGACTAGAAATCATGTGGGCTTTGCTCATGCAGGTTCGAATCTTGCCGCTCACGACTTTGCACAAAAATCATTTTTACATTAAAAATAAAATAGTGGTTATTGGGCACGACTAGAAATCGACTTTGCACAAAAATCATTTTTACATTAAAAATAAAATAGTGGTTATTGGGCACGACTAGAAATCTCGAACCTATTTATTTTTCATTAAAAATATAATAGTGGTTATCGGACATGACTAGAAATCTCGAATCCTACTACTCATAACTTCGACTTATTTTGTTTTTTATTCAGTGGGCATGCCGGAGTGGTTATTGGGCATGACTAGAAATCATGTGGGCTTTGCCGGCGCAGGTTCGAATCCTGTTGCTCACAACTTTATTTTGCACAAAAATCTTTTATTGGTTATCGGGAACGACTAGAAATCTCGAATCCTACTGCTCACAACTTTGACTTATTCTGTTTTTCATTCAGTTGGCGTGCCGGAGTGGTTATCGGGCATGACAAGAATTCATGTGGGCTTTGCCTGTGTAGGCTCACAACTTCGACTTATTCTGTTTTTCGTTCATTGGGCGTGCGGGAGTGGTTATCTGGACTGACTAGAAATCATGTGGGCTTTGTTCGCGCAGGTTTGAATCCTGCCGCTCATGACTTATTGTGCACAAAAATCTATTTTACTTTAAAAATAAAATAGTGGTTATCGGACTAGAAATCTCGAATCCTACTACTCACAACTTTGGCTTATTCTATTTTTCATTCAATGGGCGTGCCGGAGTGGTTATTGGGCATGACTAGAAATCATGTGGACTTTGCCCGTGCAGATTCGAATCCTGCTGCTCACGACTTATTTTTGCAACTAGAAATATCGAATCGTACTACTCAAAACTTTGACTTATTGTGTTTTTTGTTCAGTGGGCGTGTTGGAGTGGTTATCGGGCATAACTAGAAATCATGTGGCTTTTCCCTCGTAGGTTCGAATCCTGTGTTCATGACTTATTTTGCATAAAAATCAATCTCGAATCCTATTGCTCACAACTTCAACTTATTCTATTTTTCATTCAGTGGGTGTGCCGGAGTGGTTATCGCGTATGACTAGAAATCATGTGGGCTTTGCCCATGCAAGTTCGAATCCTGCCACTCACAACTTATTTTGCACGAAAATCGTTTTTACATTAAAAATAAAATAGTTGTTATCAGGCATGACTTGAAATCTCGAATCCTACTGCTCACAACTTCGACTTATTCTACTTTTTATTCAGTGGGCGTGCCGGAGTGGTTATCGGGCATGGATAAAAATCATGTGGGCTTTGCCTGCGTAGGTTCGAATCCTAACGCTCACTACTTATTTTTGCACAAAAACTTTTTTACAAGTGGTTATCGGGCACAACTAGAAATATCGAATCCTACTTCTCAAAACTTCGACTTATTGTGTTTTTTGTTTAGTTGGCGTGCCGGAGTGGTTATTGAACATGACTAGAAATCATGCGGCTTTTCCCTCGTAGGTTCGAATCCTGTGTTCATGTCTTATTTTGCACAAAAATCAATCTCGAATCCTATTGCTCACAACTTCAACTTATTCTATTTTTCATTTAGTGGGTGTACCGGAGTGGTTATCGAGCATGACTAGAAATCATGTGGGCCTTGCCCATGCAGATTCGAATCTTGCTGCTCACGACTTACACTACTTATTTTGCACAAAAATCTTCTTTAGGGCACGACTAGAAATCTCGAATCTACTGCTCACAACTTCAACTTAATCTGTTTTTATTGAGATTTTTCATTAAAATAGTAGTTATTAGACATGACTAGAAATCTCGAATCCTACTCCTCACGACTCTATTTTGCACAAAAATCTTTTTTACATTAAAAATAAAATATTGGTTGTCGGGAACGATTAGAAATCTCGAATCCTACTACTCACAACTTTGACTTATTCTGTTTTTCATTCAGTTGGCGTGCCAGAGTGGCTATCAGGCATGACTAGAATTCATGTGGCCTTTGCCTGTGCAGGCTCACAACTTCGACTTATTCTGTTTTTCGTTCATTGGGCTTGCGGGAGTGGTTATCTAGCATGACTAGAAATCATGTGGGCTTTGTCCGCGTAGGTTTGAATCCTGCCGCTCATGACTTATTGTGCACAAAAATCTATTTTACATTAAAAATAAAATAGTGGTTATCGGACTAGAAATCTCGAATCCTACTGCTCACAACTTAGGCTTATTCTATTTTTCATTCAGTGGGCGTGCCGGAGTGGTTATCGGGCATGACTAGAAATCATGTGGGCTTTGCCCGCGCAGGTTTGAATCTTGCCTCACGACTTATTTTTGCACAAAAACCTTTTTTACAAGTGGTGATCGGGCACAACTAGAAATATCGAATCGTACTACTCAAAACTTCGACTTATTGTTTCTTTGGTTCAGTGGGCGTGCCGGTGTGGTTATCGGGCATAACTAGAAATCATGCGGCTTTTCCCTCGTAGGTTCGAATCCTGTGTTCATGACTTATTTTGCATAAAAATCAATCTCGAACCCTATTGCTCACAACTTCGACTTATTCTATTTTTCATTCAGTGGGTGTGCTGGAGTGGTTATCGAGCATGACTAGAAATCATGTGGGCTTTGTCCGCGCAGGTTTGGATCCTGCCGCTCATGACTTATTGTGCACAAAAATCTATTTTACATTAAAAATAAAATAGTGGTTATCGGACTAGAAATCTCGAATCCTACTGCTCACAACTTCGGCTTATTCTATTTTTCATTTAGTGGGCGTGCCGGAGTGGTTATCGGGCGTGACTAGAAATCATGTGGGCTTTGCCCGCGCAGGTTCGAATCCTGCCGCTCACGACTTATTTTTGCACAAAAACCTTTTTTACAAGTGGTGATCAGGCACAACTAGAAATATCGAATCGTACTACTCAAAACTTCGACTTATTGTGTCTTTTGTTCAGTGGGCGTGCCGGAGTGGTTATCGGGCATAACTAGAAATCATGCGGCTTTTCCCTCGTAGGTTCGAATCCTGTGTTCATGACTTATTTTGCATAAAAATCAATCTCGAACCCTATTGCTCACAACTTCGACTTATTCTATTTTTCATTCAGTGGGTGTGCTGGAGTGGTTATCGAGCATGACTAGAAATCATGTGGGCTTTGTCCGCGCAGGTTTGGATCCTGCCGCTCATGACTTATTGTGCACAAAAATCTATTTTACATTAAAAATAAAATAGTGGTTATCGGACTAGAAATCTCGAATCCTACTGCTCACAACTTCGGCTTATTCTATTTTTCATTTAGTGGGCGTGCCGGAGTGGTTATCGGGCGTGACTAGAAATCATGTGGGCTTTGCCCGCGCAGGTTCGAATCCTGCCGCTCACGACTTATTTTTGCACAAAAACCTTTTTTACAAGTGGTGATCAGGCACAACTAGAAATATCGAATCGTACTACTCAAAACTTCGACTTATTGTGTCTTTGGTTCAGTGGGCGTGCCGGTGTGGTTATCGGGCATAACTAGAAATCATGCGGCTTTTCCCTCGTAGGTTCGAATCCTGTGTTCATGACTTATTTTGCATAAAAATCAATCTCGAATCCTATTGCTCACAACTTCGACTTATTCTATTTTTCATTCAGTGGGTGTGCTGGAGTGGTTATCGCGCATGACTAGAAATCATGTGGGCTTTGTCCGCGCAGGTTTGGATCCTGCCGCTCATGACTTATTGTGCACAAAAATCTATTTTACATTAAAAATAAAATAGTGGTTATCGGACTAGAAATCTCGAATCCTACTGCTCACAACTTCGGCTTATTCTATTTTTCATTTAGTGGGCGTGCCGGAGTGGTTATCGGGCGTGACTAGAAATCATGTGGGCTTTGCCCGCGCAGGTTCGAATCCTGCCGCTCACGACTTATTTTTGCACAAAAACCTTTTTTACAAGTGGTGATCAGGCACAACTAGAAATATCGAATCGTACTACTCAAAACTTCGACTTATTGTGTCTTTTGTTCAGTGGGCGTGCCGGAGTGGTTATCGGGCATAACTAGAAATCATGCGGCTTTTCCCTCGTAGGTTCGAATCCTGTGTTCATGACTTATTTTGCATAAAAATCAATCTCGAATCCTATTGCTCACAACTTCGACTTATTCTATTTTTCATTCAGTGGTTGTGCTAGAGTGGTTATCGCGCATGACTAGAAATCATGTGGGCTTTGTCTGCGCAGGTTTGAATCCTGCCGCTCATGACTTATTTTGCACAAAAATCTATTTTACATTAAAAATAAAATATTGGTTATCGGACATGACTAGAAATCTCGAATCCTACTGCTCACAACTACAACTTATTCTATTTTTTATTCAGTGGGCGTGCCGGAGTGGTTATCGGGCATGACTAGAAATCATGTGGGCTTTGCCTGCACAGGTTCGAATCCTGCCGCTCACGACTTATTTTTGCACAAAAACCTTTTTTACAAGTGGTGATCGGGCACAACTAGAAATATCGAATCGTACTATTTCGACTTATTGTGTCTTTTGTTCAGTGGGCGTGCCGGTGTGGTTATCGGGCATAACTAGAAATCATGCGGTTTTTCCCTCATAGGTTCGAATCCTATTGCTCACAACTTCGACTTATTCTATTTTTCATTCAGTGGGTGTGCTGGAGTGGTTATCGCGCATGACTAGAAATCATGTGGGCTTTTTCCGCGCAGGTTTGGATCCTACCGCTCATGACTTATTGTGCACAAAAATCTATTTTACATTAAAAATAAAATAGTGGTTATCGGACTAGAAATCTCGAATCCTACTGCTCACAACTTCGGCTTATTCTATTTTTCATTTAGTGGGTGTGCCGGAGTGGTTATCGGGCGTGACTAGAAATCATGTGGGCTTTGCCCGCGCAGGTCCGAAACCTGCCGCTCACGACTTATTTTTGCACAAAAACCTTTTTACAAGTGGTGATCGAGCACAACTAGAAATATCGAATCGTACTACTCAAAACATCGACTTATTGTGTCTTTTGTTCAGTGGGCGTGCTGGAGTGGTTATCAGGCATAACTAGAAATCATGCGGCTTTTCCCTCGTAGGTTCGAATCCTGTGTTCATGACTTATTTTGCATAAAAATCAATCTCGAATCCTATTGCTCACAACTTCGACTTATTCTATTTTTCATTCAGATTTTGCATAAAAATCAATCTCGAATCCTATTGCTCACAACTTCGACTTATTCTATTTTTCATTCAGTGGTTGCATAAAAATCAATCTCGAATCCTATTGCTCACAACTTCGACTTATTCTATTTTTCATTCAGTGGGTGTGCTGGAGTGGTTATCGCGCATGACTAGAAATCATGTGGGCTTTGTCCGCGCAGGTTTGGATCCTGCCGCTCATGTGGTTATCGCGCATGACTAGAAATCATGTGGGCTTTGTCCGCGCAGGTTTGGATCCTGCCGCTCATGACTTATTGTGCACAAAAATCTATTTTACATTAAAAAAAAAATAGTGGTTATCGGACTAGAAATCTCGAATCCTACTGCTCACAACTTCAGCTTGTTCCATTTTTCATTCAGTGGGCGTGCCGAAGTGGTTATCGGGCATGACTAGAAATCATGTGGGCTTTGCCCGTGTAGGTTCGAATCCTACTGCTCACAAATTAGACTTATTCTATTTTTTATTTCGTGGGCGTGCCGGAGTTGTTATCGGGCATGACTAGAAATCATGTGGGCTTTGCCCGCGCAGGTTCGAATCTTGCCACTCACGATATTTGCACAAAAACCTTTTTTACAAGTGGTTATCGGGCACAACTAGATATATCGAATCCTACATCTCAAAACTTTGACTTATTGTGTTTTTTGTTTAGTTGGCGTGCCGGAGTGGTTATCGGGCATGACTAGAAATCATGTGGCTTTTCCCTCGTAGGTTCGAATCCTATTGCTCACAAGTTTCACTTATTCTATTTTTCATTCAGTGGGCGTGCCGGAGTAGTTATCGCGCATGACTAGAAATCATGTGGGCTTTGCCCGTGCAGGTTCGAATCCTTTCGCTCACGACTTATTTTGCACAAAAATCTTTTTTACATTAAAAATAAAATAGTGGTTATTGGGCGCGACTGGAAATCTCGAATCCTACTGCTCACAACTTCCACTTATTCTGTTTTGTATTAGGTGGGCGTGCTGGAGTGGTTATCGGGCATAACTAGAAATCATGTGGGCTTTGCCCGCGCAGGTTTAAATCCTGCTGCTCACAATTTATTTTTGCACAAAAACCTTTTTTTACAAGTGGTTATCGGGCAAACTTGAAATATCGAATCCTACTACTCAAAACTTCGACTTATTGTGTTTTTTGTTCAGTGGGCGTGTCGGAGTGGTTATCGGGCATGACTAGAAATCATGCGGACTTTTCCCTCGTAGGTTCGAATCCTGTGTTCATGACTTATTTTGCACAAAAATCAATTCCCTCGTAGGTTCGAATCCTTTGTTCATGAGTTATTTTACACAAAAATCAATCTCGAATCCTACTGCTCACAACTTCGACTTATTCTATTTTTCATTCAGTGGGCATGCCGGAGTTGTTATCGGGCATGACTAGTATCATGTTGGCTAACTTCGACTTATTCTATTTTTCATTTAGTGGGCATGCGGGAGTTGTTATCGGGCATGACTTGTATCATGTTGGCTTTGCCTGCGCAAGTTCGAATCCTGCTGCTCACAACTTATTTTGCACAAAAATCTTTTTTACATTAAAAATAAAATAGTGGTTATCGTGCAGGACTAGAAATCCCGCGCAGGTTCGAATCCTACTTCTCACAACTTTGACTTATTCTGTTTTTCATTCAGTGGGCGTGCCGGAGTTGTTATCGGGCATGACTAAAAATCATGTGGGTTTTGACCGCGCAGGTTTGAATCCTGCCGCTCACGAATTATTTTGCACAAGAGTCTTTTTTACAAGTGGTTATTGGGCACAACTAGAAATATCGAATCCTTCTACTTACAACTTCGATTTATTTTGTTTTCTTTTCAGTGGGCATGCCGGAGTGGTTAACGGGCATGACTAGAAATCATGTGGGCCATGCCTGCGCAGGTTCGAATCCTGCCCCTCACGAATTATTTTGCACAAAATTTTTTTTATTTTAAAAATAGTGGTTGTCGGGCACGACTTGAAATCTCGAATCCTACTGCTCACAACTTCGACTTATTCTATTTTTCATTTAGTGGGCGTGCCGGAGTGGTTATCAGGCATGACTAGAAATCATTTAGGCTTTTCCCGCGTTGGTTTGAATCCTGCCGCTCACGACTTATTTTGCACAAAAATCTTTTTTACATTAAAAATAAAATAGTGGTTATCTGCCCTGACTAGAAATCTCGAATCCTATTCCTCAATAACTTCGACTTGTTCTGTTTTTCATTCAGTGGGCGTGCTGGAGTGGTTATCAAGCATGACTAGAAATCATGTGGGCTTTGCCCGCGTAGGTTCGAATCCTGTTGCTCATGACTTATTTTGCACAAAAATCGAACTCTACTGCTCACAACTTCGGCTTCTTCGGCTTATTGTGTTTATCATTCAGTGGGCGTGCCGGAGTGGTTATCGGGCACGACTAGAAATCGTGTGGGCGTGCCGGAGTGGTTATCGGGCACGACTAGAAATCGTGTGGGCGTGCCGGAGTGGTTATCGGGCACGACTAGAAATCGTGTGGGCGTGCCGGAGTGGTTATCGGGCACGACTAGAAATCGTGTGGGCGTGCCGGAGTGGTTATCGGGCACGACTAGAAATCGTGTGGGCGTGCCGGAGTGGTTATCGGGCACGACTAGAAATCGTGTGGGCGTGCCGGAGTGGTTATCGGGCACGACTAGAAATCGTGTGGGCGTGCCGGAGTGGTTATCGGGCACGACTAGAAATCGTGTGGGCGTGCCGGAGTGGTTATCGGGCACGACTAGAAATCGTGTGGGCGTGCCGGAGTGGTTATCGGGCACGACTAGAAATCGTGTGGGCGTGCCGGAGTGGTTATCGGGCACGACTAGAAATCGTGTGGGCGTGCCGGAGTGGTTATCGGGCACGACTAGAAATCGTGTGGGCGTGCCGGAGTGGTTATCGGGCACGACTAGAAATCGTGTGGGCGTGCCGGAGTGGTTATCGGGCACGACTAGAAATCGTGTGGGCGTGCCGGAGTGGTTATCGGGCACGACTAGAAATCATGTGGGCGTGACGGAGTGGTTATCGGGCACGACTAGAAATCATGTGGGCGTGACGGAGTGGTTATTAGGTGTGACGGAGTGGTTATCAGGTGTGACGGAGTGGTTATGTGTGGCGGAGTGGTTATCAGGTGTGGCGGAGTGGTTATCGGGCATGACTAGAAATCATGTGGGCCCGCGCAGGTTTGAATCCTGCAGCTCAGGACTTATTTTGCACACATCAAAAATAAAAGAGTGGTACGTCTATAAATCATGTGGGCTCTAACCCAAAATCTATTTTACATTAAAAACAAAAATAAAAGAGTGGTACGTCCATAAATCATGTGGGCTCTAACCCAAAATCTATTTTACATTAAAAATAGAATTAATTTTGCACGTGTCGAAGTGGTTATCAGGCATAACTAGAAATCATGTGGGCCCTACCGGGTTCACGACTTCTTTTGCACAAACATTGCATTCGTGTCAAAGTGGTTATTGGACATGACTAGAAATCATGTGGGCTTTACCTGCACTGGTTCACGACTTGTTTTGCACAAAAATCTATTTTAAATCATGTGGGCTCAACACGGGCGGGTTCACGACTTATTTTTGCACAAAAATCTATTTTACATTAAAAATAAATGTATTTTTTAATCTTTACAAACATTGCATTCTTAGTTAACGAATTTACAGGTAATGATTGGTTAAGAATGATACTCTGATACCATGTTAAAAATGAGAAACATAAGTGAGATCGAAAGTTCGATTTTCATTAATGTTAACAACTTTAAATAGAATACAAACTACAAATTAAATCTAAGAAAATAAGATAAAATATACCAAATATACTATTAATCAAATATGAAAAACAAAAAATTCTAACTATATAAAATATATTCCAATAGGATTATTTATTTTGTGGTTTAATCTTATATAAACTCATATGAATTTATAGTATAAGGTTGACTACCTAAATAATTATTTCAAGAATAATTGTTATTATTGTCGATGGTAGACTTCAAAAGATAATTATAATAGGACATTAATTAAGTTTAATATGAAATTAAATTTGAGATTATTATTTAGAACAAATGTTTGATCTCCCACTAAAAGGTGTGATAAATTTTGTTGGCATTTACCATAATAAAGCATCTTTTTTAGTCCAAATACGTACACTAACCCCATCAAAATCACTACAAATTCTCATACATGTATATCATGAAGTGATTGACAAATTTTAGAGATTTCAACGAACTAATGCCAAGAATTATTGCAAAAAAGGAGAATGGTCGACCACTCTCCATCCTCCACACATGTCTGTGATGTGTATGAACAAATAAAGAAATATATGAGATTCTTTTCTTCCTCCTTTGATTTGACACCATTTTCATCTCAATAGTAACCCACCACAAAAGGCCATAGTGAACATCCCAAGTGGAACCGGACTAAATTTTAGAGATTTTATCTCGTGAGATGATTAGGTTCGTCTATGACGCTTTGGAGTGGTGCTCTAAATCTCTGTAAGCAAAGGATAATCAAATCCACTACATCCAGTTGTAGTCCTGATACTCAATCGACTTTAGACTAATTTAACATTACAAAATATCTTTTGAGGAGATCAATCTTGAACTTGACGGATCATTCTTTTTTCTGATATACGAAATATGATCTATTGATACGACGAAGAGACAAATTACTTTTTTTTTTTTTTGGAGTTAAACTAAATAAATGTAATTTGCACTTCTTTAAACTGTGTCATCTTTTCCAAAACCATAATATCTTCTATAAATATTTCTAAATTATTATTGAAATACAAATTGATTAAAAGGTTGAACAAAAAGTCAATAGGTGCGGTGACTATAATGCTTACTTAGTTTTAGAGATGTCGACTATAATGCTTACTTAGTTTTAGAGATGTCCACAGGGTTGGGTAAGAATAGGAAAGTCTTCCTCATCCTCGCCCTCACCTCTTAGTTCAATCTTCATTCTCATGAAATTCTTTATCTATTTTTTTGGGAATAGAAACAAAGATTCCGAGTAAGATAAAGATTAATAGGTTAAAGTAGAAGGTTAAGAAGAGGTATAAGATGTAAATTTTGTGATATATCCAACCAGGATTCCTCATCAGCATCGCACCAAATGAGGTGGATATGTGTGTGTGAGAAGAGTGGAGTGGGTGAAGGGTTTGGCATGAAAGTGGGAGCAAAAGCATAGGCATAGCATGTATGTCTATGACAGAAGAGATGTTGGGGTATGCCCACTTTTTATTGTTCTTATCATTTTGGGAATTCAACCTATATAATATCTAATTACCATTATTCAACCCATGTGCCACCTTCTCTCCCATTGCTTTCAATTCCTCATCTTATTATATTTTCCTTTTTAAAAACTTGCTTATTCTCAAACTCATATCAACTTCTTTTACAAAAATGGTAAATTAATTTGAGTGATTTTTTTTTTTTTTTTTTTTTTTTTTTTTTTTTTTTTT
>NW_019268518.1:2414506-2448038 GCF_002738365.1 Cucurbita moschata
TTTTTTTTTTTTTTTTTTTTTTAGAGCTTGTTGATGAGTGATTGACCAAGAATTAGAATACAAAGTAACTACTATTTTGTTAAGAATTCAGATGTTTTTAAAATGAAATAGGAAAAAAAAAAAACTTTTGAACTTTGCATCTTATCTAAAAAAAAGTTATCTAAAACTTTCAAAATTTTCAACTAACTCTAGATCTCTACCACAGATATTGTTCGCTTTAGCTTGTTATGCATCACGTTAGGGTTTTAAAACTCGTCTGTTAGGGAGAGGTTATAGCTACACCCTCTCCATAGGGGACACGTTTTAAAGCTGTGAGACCAAAGAGGACAATATCAGCTAGTGATTGACTTGAGGTGTTATAAATGGTATCAAAGTCAGGTATCAAACAGTGTGCCAGCGAGGACGTTGGGACCTTCGATGGGGGTGGATTACGAGATCAAACATCGATTGAGGAGTGGAACGAAGTATTTTTTATAAAAGTGCCTTACTTATAAAGATGTAGAAGTCTCTCCCTAACCGGAGAAGATCCCACAAACACATCAAACGGGGGACATTGAGACTTTTAAGTTGTGTTCTTTTTCCTTGCAAGGTAATGTAGAAGCATGATTAAATTATTTGCACCATATTCGATCCTATCTTGAGATGGGTAGAAGCAAAGTTTGTATCGAAATATTTTCACCGACCAATAACACTCAAATTTGAGGAGAAATTATGAATTGTAAACGGGAGGTGTTAACACAACATATGAATGTTTGAAAACGTTAATGGTCGACTCAGAATGTGCGGTATTGAGTAGAAAACTTCTTTTAAGGCAAAAAGTTTTTAGTCTAGTGCAAATGCACACTATGAAACCAGTAATAAGTGGATATATTCAAAGTATCGTAGGCTCTATAATGTACTTTGTACGAGAGGAGGATTGTTGAGGATGGTTGGGAGGAGGTCCCAAATTGACTAATTTAGAAAATGATCATGGGTTTATAAGTAAGGAACAACATTGGTACGAGGCCTTTTGGAGAATTCCAAAGCAAAGCAAAGCCATGAGAGCTTAGGCTCAATGTGGACAATATCATATCATTGTGGAGAGTCATGATTCTAATATGGTATCAGAGTCATGCCCTTAATTTAGTCATATCAATAGAATCCTCAAGTGTCAGAACAAAAAAATTGCTACCCTCGAAGGTTTAGTCAAAAAGTAACTCATGTGTCGAACAAATAGTGTACTTTGTTCGAGAAATCCAAAAAAGAAGTTGAGCCTCGATTAAGGGGAGGTTGTTCGAGGGCTCTATAGACTTCGAGGGAGGTTCTAGATCTCACATACTTATTTCAATGCATGGGGCTTCGAGATAAGGGTGTTTTCCCCATGACCTCTTATATGAATAATAAGCATTGGTTTTTGTTGGCATATCATTCTGATGCAAGGTCTAACTCATTGGAAAAAGTTTTCTCGACGAGTCTACATTGACGTTTTAACCTGACATACATTTTTCATCCAGATATTGAGGTAGTTATCGGACAAAAGGACAATGATCAAAATGGAACACTAGTGAACCTACTTAGAGGTAATATTCTACTATTTTGAAATTAACCTAACAACCAAATTGAACTATCATTCAAACCTCAATGAGAAAAGAAAAAGGTAAAGTTATGGGAACCAAAATGATATAGGGTTTAAATATTGTTTTATGTCATAAAACAATCACTTCAATGATCTCTACTAAAGATAGAATATGGACAGAGAGAAGCATATAGTCAACTAAGTGAGGAAATGGTTAGGTAGAGGTATATGAAATGCAAACATACCAAACAAAATAAAGGTATTTTGATGAATAGTTTTCATAAATTTTCCACTCACTCGATCAATTTAGTAAGGAAAGGAAATGAATTGAGAGAGTAGTCCACTAGTCTTGATGCAGGATGGTGAACGAAGATATCGAGATGAACACAAATTCCATCTAAATTTATGATCTCTTAAAATTCAAAAGAGAAGATGTTTTGTTTTCATAATAGTTATTAAATGAAATTAGAGACCCTTATACTATATGAAGAAGTGTTTTAATTATAATGTACACGAGTTGAGTTGGATTGGGCTGGATAAATTCGAAAATTCTTTTGGATCAACATGAGAGTTGGTGATCCAATCAACTCCAATAAACTTGAGTTGGTTGGGTTGACCTAACTTAAAAATGACAACTCACAAATGGACTTGAATTTCAAAAAATTCAACCACCCAAATAACAAAATATAACCCAACCCAATATAACTCTTTAAGATTCAAGTAATTAAGATGGAACAGATTTAAGTTCTAGGAACACTTTGAGTATTAGTCTTCCATATTAAACATTTGACAAATTAGTAATAAAATTCAAGTTGTCTTAAAAACAAAATTATTAAGGTACGATTTAAAGATGTTTTAATTTTTTTCTAACTCTATTTATTTTTTCCTAATGATTTTTATTATATAAATATTCTAATTCTCAGCTAATTTTAGGAACAAAAGCAAACTAAATTTTAAAAACATTTGTAAAACGTTGGGACAACAAAACAAATAAGTTGAAATAACGTTTATAAATTTAATTACTAAAACTTTAATTAGAGTTTTGAGGTCTTCTCCGTCCTAGAGAGAGAGAGAGAGAGAGAGAGAAGAAACATATAAAATGTGGTAGCTTTGAGATAGCCTGCGTTTTCTCTCCCAATGGCCATAGCCGGCCAACTAAAGTAGAGAAAGAGAGCAATGACATGCACACGGTGGCGCAGGCGGCCATTTTTGACTTGAATCTTCACCCTCCCTCAACCCCTATTAAATTATTACTTCACTCATCTTCACACAACTTGCAATTTCCATTTCTTTATTTTTTTTGTTTCTTGTACATTAAAATATTTCCTAAACCCCACGTTCCAACTATCTTTCCATTTGTGTTTTCTTTAATTTAATATATTCTAACAGTATTCAATGTATATAACTAACATAGCTTTCTTTTATATTAATCAATGCATCAAATTATACCCCATATTTCTCACTCTCTATCTAACAAAATTATAAACTATTTCAATAATAAAGGATTAAGAAAACTAAAAAAAAATGAAAATTACTACTTATACACCACCAATAAGGTGCACCTTTCTTTTTTAGGTTGTTACATGTCTTGAGATTGTATATTGACGTGATTTCAGCTATAATCAAAGTTCTAGGGACTCAAACAATATAACACCAACCATTGAAAAGAAAATTGAAAAAGGCATAAGGTTGACATGATTAAGAAAACGTTGAAGAAATAGGTGAAAATGAACCACTTAAAACATATTGGGATAGAAAGAAACTTCCTCCGAAGGAGGCTCTAAGGTCATCTAAGACAACCTAAGTTAAAAGGACTCGAATTTCAATGAATTTTTTTATTCATCTTGGTTGTGAAACCAAAACCCTTCTTGGAACGTATCTTTGAAGGAGAGATGGGAAGAAACTCCTCATCATCAGGATCCAATAAATCTACTGTTTCCAAGCTAAAAGAATAGAATAAAAGAATGTAACTCAAAAGAAGATAAGATACTTATATCGAAAAATAAGTTACAAAACTCAATTGACACATTAAATGAATCGTTTTGATTCCTTTCAGACCAATCAAGTCATTAACTAATTTCTTAAGAATTTATGGAACACGGGTGAAGAACCTCCGAGCTAGACTGATCTTAACCTCAAGAGAGAATGTCTAAGACTTAGCTAGTGACTAAGTTTTTGACAGTTTAGGGATCTCTTAAGTTCGAATTAGATGAATTGAACAATTTCTCAAATACCCATGTCACTGATTGCAATTTCTAATAAAATTATTTGATAAAAGACTTAGGATTGAAAATAATTAATACATTGGAGAGAAAATAAGGATGATTTCAAGACAATAAAAAGAATTTTATTATAATTATTTATTATTGATTGGACCCATCAACTCTATTGAGCTAGTTCAACTAATAAAACATTAGGATGAATATTGAAAAGATTAGAAGATCTTACAAATAAAAGCAAACAACTTTATAAGACATTAACATATTAAATCGAAAGCAATCGCTTTTCTAAAATTAAAAATAATAATAATAAAAACATAGATTTATGTTCTGTCACGCAATAAGATTAATCAGGAAAAAAAAGTATTATTAAATTAAATTAAATGCAATTAATATAGTAGTTAGAGAAATTTGGACTTTTTTAATTCATCAAATTCATTGATTAGCGTTGAGCAAGGCCATCGCTTCCGCGTAATGTCTTATTTAAGTTTTCCGTTGAATTTATTATATTTTAGGTCTTCACAATTTATTTTTATTTTTGTCCAAAACCATACTAATTAACTTAATCCTTCCTAAATCGTTCCTAATCGGTTAAAACTTTATCTTTATCCTTATAATTACATTTTTTCTATTTTGATGAACAATTTATTTATGGTCTAATCATAAAATAAGTATCTCTTAGATTATAAAAAGAGTGAAATCTATTTTTCTAACTTTTGTAATTCGTTTCTTCTTGTGTAGAAATTTTATTTTATCATATAAATTTTATATTCTTCTCTTTATTTGGTTAAATCTCCAACTTGTTTGACTTATGAAATCAAAGCGACCCATAAGTTACTTAATTAATATTTGATTTATTTTAGTTGTTAGAGGAGAATTTTCAAAATGAAGTACACCATGTTGATTAGCTAAATTAGCCTAATAGTCATTTTATGTCCAAACTTTCTACATCTAGTTTAATGAAGTATCATTTATAGAAAATAAGTATGATTAATTTAGCTAAATGGTAAAGCCAAAAAATTGAGTAAAATTGAATTCGAAAGTCAAACTTCAACTTAACGTAAACAAATTAAAGAGACGTTTACCGTAAAAAATTGTTTGGTCTAGAAAGTTATGATGTCTATGTCTCGCTGTTTAGTCGAGAATAATGAATTCTACGTTTGAGATGCAAAATTGTTCGACTTTTTTATTCTTTATTTTATAGCTTTGTTGTACTTTATTCAAATTTTAATTAAAATAAATGATTCTCATCCATTCTAAAATTAAGATTTTAAATTATATTTTTAATGAATAATTAACAATTTTGTTAAAGATTAAGATAAACAAAATAAATTCGCTTAATTTTTTAATTTTCTTTTAATAAAGCCTTCTTCTTGTTAGTTTTCAAAATTTTAATTTATGGTTTATTTTATAATCTTAATAAAAATTATACCCTTTTATTTTCTAACCAAAGAATAGAATGAATTATCTAAAGTCTGATTATTTTTTAAATAAAATATATTCTTTCATTTTTCAAAATCACCAAGTTAAAAATAAAATATCAAATATTTATGCTATTTTAATATAATTGAGTTCTTAAATTATAATAATGGTTAATGTAAAATACACGTTTATCATATTAAAATCATAATTTTTTTAAATTTTATTGGTTAAATATTGACAAATAAATAATAATAATAACTTAAAAATAGGATATCCCAACCTAACTCGCATCCACCCTACTTTTTTTAAAAAAAAAATAATAAATATTACAGTTTTATAATCTTTTTATATAATTGTATATTTTAAAACTTTAAATTTATTGATCCATAGAATTTAAAAAAAATTTAAAAAAATACAACAAAATTTAAATGTTATTTTAAACCAGCTTTAAGAATACATTTTGGTTGTAAAAAATTTCACCTAAAGTGAGAATAATGTTATATTTAATAAGATATAAAAATAACTCAAATTTGAATTTAAAATGTAGTCTATAAAATCAAAAAATTATACCTTTTCCTTTAATCGATATGATGATGACGTTAATTAATAAACAAATTATATGGCTTAGATTATGGGGTGAGCATCACAATCACAATATCAAATAACTCGCAATCCCAAATAAATAAATAAATAAATAAATATTGCTTAACGTTTAAAAAGGTAGCTGAATTATACAATTCGTAGTAAATTAATGAACCAATAATAAAATAAAATGAAATAAAATAAGAGGAAATATCTTTAGAAGAGGCCGGCGAAAGCGATTGGAAAAGGAACGAAGAATATGCTGTTCACAATAATGGTGGAGAGAAGACGAGGGCAAGGTCTCTTTAATATTCCAATAGCTAAACTTTTAAGCTTTTATTATATTATTTTACCTTATTTATATATAAATATTACTTCTTTAATTATTAAATTTATTTCGTTCCTATGCTTTGGTCTAGTTTCAATTTGATCTCGAACGTTTTGAAACTTTCAGTTTAGTCATTATGATTTGAACTTTAATCAATTGTTTAGGATGATTTTAAAATTTTCGACTTAGTCTAAACTTATTTTATAAGCTAATCCATTATTAATTTAAGATTTTATTAAGTGATAAAACAAAAGTTTGGAATAGAGTTTATGATGTTATACTAATGTTCAAGTTTTTTAAATCAGTTTTACGTGTGGGAATACTCTATATCTTCCTTGAACATCGTATGCTTAGATTAACTTTCAAGTCGTACTTCCATTTTGGAGCAAAGTTTTATGATTCTACACTTATTTAGACTTTTTCAAATTGACTATAGGTACGAGCGTGCCTAAGGATGAAAATCATCTCTGGGCTTTGTAAATTTGGATAAGCTTTTAAGTCGTACCTCTACTTTGAAGTAGAGTTTAAGATAGCACACCTGTGTCTAGACTTTTTAAATTGAATTTAGGTGTGATCACACCTGAGGTCTTTCTTATGAATGCTAGCTTGGTCTTTGCAAGGTTGGTCATAGTGTGATTTCTCCTTCGACATAACATTGATTGATTTAAGAGAGGAACAGTAATTCAATGCTAACGCTTGGATGTTTGAGTTAGTTATAGCTTTAAGATAAGTGTGGTAAGTAAATAAGATCTTTTTTATGTGTATCTTGAAGGCGCACTTCACTCTTACTCATAGAGTAAATTAGGGTTTTCGAAATGTACGCAAGAAATGTTTTGAAGCTCAATATTAAGCTCTCGTCCATTTAGTGACTCTACATGGATCATTAGGACATGAATGACTTAGAGGAATGAGCTTTAGTTGACCTTCGCCCCATAAGGTTACCTGAAGTAATTTATTAATCAAGTAAACAAAGATAAGAACTAGAAATTTAAATAAAATATTAATATGTTAATATGAGTAATTGGATCTACTCGTGGATTCAGATCTTTTTTTTTTTTAATATTAAATCATTAAATCTACTTTTGCATTTGAATATGTGAGAATCTAATGTATTTTATAATAATATTTATGATATATATAAAAAAAAATAGAAAATGGAATTTAATTTATAAATGATGGGAATACAAATGGGGTGTAAAGTGAGTAGAGAGTGTAGATAGATAGGTATGAATCTTTTCGAAATAGAGATATAGACAGACACCAAGAGTTGTGAAGACCTACAGGATTCATGAAATGGAATCTTTTTTAGTAGATATGATGAGTATTCTAAGCCTAAGCTTCTGAATTTCAGGTATTATTCTCTAATATTAAATGGAGCTTTCCTCTTGGATAAGGAACCAAATTGCTGTCTCAACAATTTTTTTTTATTAAATTCAACAAACCAAATTCAATTTAATTTACAAGAGAAGAGAAGAGGATAAAAACAAAGATGAAAATGGGAGATTTTTATTAGTTTATAAAAGGATATACATAAGAGTTTATATTATTTTTTTAAAAATAAAGTGTAAATTATTATTATTTTTTATTATTTATAATTTGGTTCCATTATAAATTTGGGGCATTATCTTCTTTAATATGAGTTTTTTTTTTAAATTAACTAAGAGTAAAACTACTATGTTCAAGAGATAAGATCTTTTCGCATCTTAAGGGGCGAACTTATAGTGGATATCTATGCACGTATAGTACCTATATAACAATCTAAGATCATCACTAGTTGATATCATCTTCTTTTGTCTATGCTTCATTTTGTTCTTGAACTGATCCATTTAAGGCAATGAGGCAAATTACCATTCTTGAAAAAAAAATATTATTTTAACTAAGTATTTAACTCTGAGGACTAAGGGGTTAATTTTGAACTACTGAGTAGAAATAATTAAAAAAAATTATAGGTTTTTTTTTTTTTTTTTTCTAAAGGTTGCATCTTGGGGGGAAATAAAATACTAAATTGGGAAGAGTAAAAGTTGAAAATTTTACCTTGAAAACTGAGAGGTTAGGATTATAGCGAAGAGGAATCCAGGATTGTTCCGACAGAAATAGAGGGGAAAATAAATAATAATAATAATAGATAAAAGGGAAAAAAAAAACCAGGGGCCCACAGGAGAGAATAGGGACACGTGTGAGAATCGTAGAGACCGACTGGAATCCAGTCCAGGTTGTACTAGCATAACTTTACAAATAAAATAATAAATAAATAAAATAAAAAAGGCTTTTGGGGGATGGTAACGGTGTGGGAGCGTCGCCGTAGTGCGCTGTGTCAGCTGAGATGAGTTGGGCCTTTGCGTCAGGAAACCTGTGGGCCCTCGGCCCATTCACGCATTTTAACCTTCCAATAATAATAATGACATTTGGAATATTCATCTATAATTATTTACTATTTTGTCTAATTAATCATCTCTTTTTCTTTTAGTGTGTTTAAATTAACTTAATTTTTAGTAATTTTAAGTTAATGTGAGGAAGAAATAAATGATGATACAATAAATTAATTTAGGAGTTAGATGTAAATAATGGAGCATTGCGAAAAATATTAGTAATTAAAATGTTTATGTTAAATTTATAATTAAGAATAATTTTATATTACAAAAAAAAAATAATTGGGTGAAGATTGCAAGGCTAAACGGTGTTAACGGCGTTAGATTGGAGGGCTGGTTGTGCAGTAAGATATTTGACCGGAATTAGAAGTGACGTTTAGGGGGCCGTTTGAGGTCAATTGGCTGGTTCTTGTTATGTAGGGCAAAGCAAGCGGTGAAGAAGCTGATTCAATCATTCAGAAGAAACCGGTTCACGCCATTTTCCATTCCCAAACCCTCTCATTCTCTTTCCACCTTCACCCAATTTTCTACCCACCTCTCCTCCACGGACCACAACCACTTTATCCGCCGCCGCTGTCGGAAGACAAGATGAAGAGGGAGCATCATCATCTTCATCCTCGCCCGGAGCCGCCTTCCATGCCTGCCGCTCCTAATGGAGACACTTGTTTGAATACTGGAAAGGCTAAGCTCTGGGAGGAGGACGCCCAGCTCGATGGAGGAATGGATGAGCTTCTCGCTGTTTTGGGTTACAAGGTTAAGTCGTCGGACATGGCGGAAGTTGCGCAGAAGCTCGAACAGCTTGAAGAAGCTATGTGTCAAGTTCAGGATACTGGCCTTTCGCATCTAGCTTTCGATACTGTTCACTATAATCCCTCTGATCTGTCGACTTGGCTTGAAAGTATGATAACGGAGCTTCATCCGCCGCCCAGTTTTCCGCAGCCGCCTCCCTCGCAGATGAACGATTCGTCGTTTTTAGCCCCGGCGGAATCCTCCACCATCACTTCCATTGATTACGACCCCCAACGACAGACCAGTAGCCTGATTTTTGAGGAGTCTTCCAGTTCTGATTACGACCTTAAAGCTATTACGAGCAGCGCGATTTATTCACCAAGAGAGAACAAGCGTTTGAAACCCTCGTCCGAGTCGGACTCGGATTTATTCTCTACCTCGGCGATTGGGGCATCCGATTCTACAACTCGCCCCATAGTTCTCGTCGACTCGCAGGAGAACGGAATTCAACTGGTTCATGCTTTGATGGCCTGCGCCGAAGCCGTGCAGCAGAACAATCTGAATCTGGCGGAGGCTCTGGTGAAGCGAATCGGGTACTTGGCGGTTTCTCAAGCCGGAGCGATGCGGAAGGTCGCCACATTCTTCGCCGAAGCATTGGCACGCCGAATCTATCGGGTCTGCCCTGAAAATCCCCTCGATCATTCAATGTCCGATATGCTTCAATTGCATTTCTACGAGAGCTGTCCGTATTTGAAATTCGCACATTTCACCGCGAATCAAGCGATTCTTGAGGCCTTCGAAGGGAAGAAGCGCGTTCACGTAATCGATTTCTCGATGAACCAAGGGATGCAGTGGCCGGCTCTGCTTCAAGCCCTAGCTCTACGGCCGAGTGGTCCCCCAGCCTTCCGTCTCACCGGGATCGGACCTCCGGCGCCGGATAACTCCGATTACCTTCAAGAAGTCGGTTGGAAACTCGCTAAATTAGCCGAAAACATCAATGTGGAGTTCGAATACAGAGGATTCGTGGCGAATAGCTTGGCGGATCTGGACGCGTCGATGCTGGAGCTCCGACCGAGCGAGGTGGAGTCAGTGGTGGTAAACTCGGTGTTCGAGTTGCATAAGCTACTGGCTCGGCCGGGCGCCATCGAAAAGGTTATGTCGGTAGTGAAGCAGATGAAGCCGGAGATCATGACGGTGGTGGAGCAGGAAGCCAACCATAACGGTCCGGTTTTCATGGATCGGTTCACTGAGTCACTCCATTACTACTCGACGCTTTTTGACTCGTTGGAGAGCTCGCCCAACAACCAGGACAAGATGATGTCGGAAATGTACCTCGGAAAGCAAATTTGCAACGTGGTGGCTTGTGAAGGCAGCGACCGAGTGGAGCGGCACGAGACTCTGACCCAGTGGCGAACTCGGTTTTGCTCCTCTGGGTTCGAACCCATCCACCTGGGCTCCAATGCATTCAAGCAAGCAAGTATGCTCCTCGCCCTATTCGGCAGCGGAGAAGGATACCGAGTGGAAGAGAACAACGGATCTCTAACGCTGGGGTGGCACACCCGCCCGCTCATCGCCACCTCCGCCTGGAAACTCGGGAACAACTCGGCGGTGGTAACTCACTGAACAGAGTCAACTCGCTATAAAAAAACGAGTGGACTCAAATTCCCAAATTGGGTTTTTCACCCAATGAAGCAGTGGGTGGCAATAACAACGAGCAATCTTATCTCAGCACCGTCTGTCAGCTTGACAGCGTGACCCACCACTCCCAAATGTGCCTTTCACCCTCACCTTTCACTTTTGCCTGTCACTCTTTTTTTTTTCTTTTGTTCTGTTCTTTTTTGGGTTTCAAGGGCTCTTTTGTAATTTTGAACTGCAAATTTCTGAAGAAAAAAAAAAGAAAAAAAAATGTATTTATGCTTATTTAATAGTAGTAAATATAATTATTATTATTACGTAGAAATTAGACTTGTGATAATAAAAAAGAAAAAGGGGAAGGAAAAAGAAAATTAAAAGAGGTTGAATAAGTGAGAGGCTCGTCTGTTGCACTGAAATTTTTACCAATCTAATGTACTTCTCAATAGTTTAATAAATAATTACCCAAATTATTATAATATGATGAAAGCCCACAAGAAATGAGGTGGAGACTTCCAATTATTCATCAATATTCAAACAGATTCAGAATGGAAGCAATCAAATTAGATTTGTTTAAAGGGATTTGTGACCAAAACAAACTATTTTGCACATGCATCCCATTTATTTTATGTTAATTACACAGACCTATGCTCACTTTTGTGGTGTTGACACGAAAAAAAGGGTATTTTTATCCATATCGCATAAAATGATTCAACTTAATCTGCCAGGTCGTTATTGTTTAATATTATTGGTTGTTGAATTTCTCATTTTACATTTTTATTTTATTTTATGAATTGATAAGTTGTGAGCATGAGTGCAGCTTATCACGACTATCGATATATAAAATAATACAATTTGAATTATATTAATATAACATTCTACTTGCTTTCTAATTTCATTGAAATATTATTCAATTTAAACTTACGAAATACTTGAATCCAACTAATTATTTTATCATTTTATTTTTTACACTTCCCAAAACATATTTATTTTCTTTGTTATGTTACAACAACCCTTTTTTTTTTTTTAGATTTCAAAATTCTCTCGAAGAATTAAAAAAAATTCTGAAAATTATAAAAAAAAATTTATAAAATTAAAAGAATAGATGGCATGAGGGAGGGAGGAGAGTGTGCCACGTGTATTTTGCACATTTAAACTCAGGCTTTCCAAATGGTGGCCCTTTGTGTCCAAAGCAACAAGATAGGCCCAGACAGTTTTTTTTTTTTTTTTTTTTTTTTTTTTTTTTAATGAAAATGTCGTCCAGAAGCTGACGACATATTGGAGTTTAGACGACATGGAGAAGATATTACTCCTCTCCCATGCGATATGTCGGACCCATCCAATTAGTGATTTCTAGTCTCGTGGATTTTTATTGTATAGTTTATAATTATTATACAAAATTATTTCTTTTGCAATCAATTTTAACTTAGTTCTTGCCCCAATTACATATTGTGATCAAATTCACAAACAAATTGTTATGTGGTTATTGTTGTAAATAATAAAATTAACAAATAACTAAATTTAAATTTAAGATACCATTAGACATAATTTGTTTTCATAATTTGAATGATGGGACTTTACCCTCTCACGAGTCTAGGCATTTAGTGAATCGTTCATTCCCAATAATGAACTTCCTTAGACTATCTCCTATATGAACTAGAATGAGTTTTCATCGCTTAGACTTGTATGGGCTTTTCTCCAATTCATCGGTTCTTAAAGCTCAGCTTACTTTCTCATGACATCTATCTCCGTGGTTTTAAAATGCTTTGCTCAACTATTTACTAGTCTCTTTCATCATCATTGTCATCAACCTACAAATCATAGGTGCTCAAGTCCTCACCTCGTCATAATTCCAAATGATAGTTCTTATCAAACCATTAGGGATGTTATCTCATCATCCCTACTAGGGGTGTCTCTATAGTAGGCTTCATAACATCAATATCATTAAAGAAAGAGCGATCCTCATACCTACCAACACTTATCTACCTATGTAGTCACTTGCCCTCATCCGAACAAGATCACAATTAGAGCTTCTCCCCTCAACTCACCCCTTGTATTCAACTTAAACCCACTCGACCCTCACCCAAAAGAGGAGAATCGGATGAAAATCAAGCATTGACAAATATTGCACCTCTCCTTCACATCACTAACCTTGATCACGTACAAGTTGTGACAGTTTCTTCTTTTCATTTTCTTATAATTAATTATATTCTTAATTTTATTTTATTTAATTAGATATTATAATCCGTTCTCGAAATTTGTAGATTATACCACACTCGAAATAACAATACAAATATAAATTTGCTTTAGGGGCCGTATATCAAACATATATTAATTGTTTCAATATTTTCATATAAAACGTCCTTTTTTTTTTTTTAATGTATATTATTAATTTGATGATGTTTATATATCAATGATTTTGAAAGGAATAAATATATGGATATGAATGAATGGGAGGCAAATGCTTTGTAAGAAGTCAAACATAAATTGAGTTTCAAGTTAACTCATCTTTGAATATTTGATGTCTTTGCCTTGTATAAAGGGTCAGAATTATTTTTGCAAGTTTTAAAAAACTATATTTATTTATTTTAATAAAATTATTTTATATTATTTTATTCAAGTTATTATTTTGATGAATTAAAGAGCAACCATTAATATAAAATTTTATTGATTATTAATAAGGTAAAACAAAATATTTATTTAAATTTAAGCAATTATTTTTTTTTAATTGAAATATTGTCAAACATAATCTCCCCTATATCTTAAAAATTGATTTAATATCTTTTCAATATAATAAGTTTGGTCAACAAATCAAATGTAATATAAGTTGATAATATAAAACAATTCATCTGAATATACCAAATTAAACTGAACTCTAAAGATAATTTAATTAAGGTATGTTTTGTAAATTAATATTGATTATTAATGGAAACTCGAAATAACAAATTCAAAACAGAAGAAAAAGAGAAGATTGCTTAACATTAATTTTTTTTTTGTAAAGTTAATTAATTTAATAAATATTGACGTAAAATTAAAATTTTAAAAATTTATTAAACACAAATAAAAAAAATAAAAAAAAATATTAAACATTTTTAAAAGTTAGGAACAAATTTCATTGTTTCCATGGATGAAAAGGGGTTGAACCAAATCTATCATATTGACCACTTTCAAAGTTGGAATGTTTTACACGGAAAGTCTATTCTTAAATATGTTCCATTTTTCTGGTTTGTTTAAATCATTAGTATTAATTTCCATGAAATAAAACTATATATTTCATTATCAATCATTCATTACTTTAATATTTTGTAATTAAAATAAATTTGATTAATTTACCTGACTTGACTTTTGAGTTACAAGGCACTAGCCCAGGCCCAAATATAAATCCATTTCTCCATACAATTCTTAGTTTCTTAAATTATTTTAATGATATTTTTCAAAATTAAATTATTAATTTTAAATAATATTTCATATCTAGTTATCAACCTAAAATTTCATAATAGTTCGAATTTATCCAATTCTCGGTGCAGTATCTTATAAGTCAGTATGAAATAAATGATTCAAACATAACTATGTCTTGGATACATATAGAAAATAAAAACGAAAGATAAACACGAACTAGGATGGAGAATAGGTAACGGAAAATCCTTTTTCCTCCCACTCCGTCCACCATTCCCCGCTTAATTTGGGATTCCTATAATACCCACCGGGGAAAAATATATATAAACGTCCCTAATTGGGAGTACGTCGAGTTTGCTGAAGAGAATTTTGGCAAGAAATGAGTAAATGGCAGAAGACATAGAGTAGTTAATATATATGTGATTACAGGATGAAGTTGTCACTTTGCAGAACCAGAATACAGATAATTCAGGTATATATATATTCATTCTACAGAACCAGAATTCTAAGTCCAGTTTCAGGTCAACAAGGCAAATACCCTTATTTCCTTCAGCTAACATCTACAAGCCATGAAACTGGGAAACTTATTACTTAGTGTACCTAGTGGTGCATCAATTTAGGAACTTAGAAGTGGCTCATACCCTCTTTCGGCAGACCCTTAGATCCCGGAACATCGATCCATTCGAGCTGAATCTCCACCTCACCACACTCTACATTCTTCAACCTAAGGTGCATGTTCTGTATAATTTTCCCTTTGTTCCAAACACATTGGCTCTCATCAGCTAAGTCGTTTGTTCTGCTTGGATATACCCTCTTAACCACACACCCCTCTGGGAGGCTTTCCAGTCCCATCTTCAGACATTCGATGTATGGTTCGATGTCAATTGCGGCATCTCCCATTTTGTCATGGTCTGTTACTGTGTCTTTGTCATACACTGACTGCAAAAATGAAAAACAAAGACGAGAGCATAAAGCAGTAAGTTACACATTCTCCTCATCTGGTGGTTGGCTTGAAGCTCTCGTCCATAATTATCAAAGAGAAATATCACTTACTAAACCGATTGGAGTCCTAAGATCTGCAATAGAAAGAGTCAGTTCATCATTCCATTCAGGATTGCAATTATTTTTCACCACACGGGTCTTCAAACTCTGCACCAGTTTGAGTTATGTAAGAAGAATACTAAAAAACTCATTCAGGATTTAAATGAGAAAGCTTAAAGATATCAGTAATGTGGGCTTTGGTTCATTAGTTTGAAAGCTTGGGTTCTCATAGTTAGAGTTAGGAAACGTAAAATTCTGTGTTCAGAAATGGGCATTGGGAACTTTTTTCTGACTGATTTATGTTTGGTTCATAAGTTTCTTGCAGTACAAATCCGGAGAGATGTATTTCAAGAGTAAAAGTATCATTTCATTGATTATCAAACAGTTTATCTCTAAGACAAGCAATCCAATGTATCAACAATCAACATAAATCCGAACTTCTCAAACCAGGAATCAAATGCCTCAAAAAAGTAGATTAAGACTAAGTTGGATCAACTGTTCTACCATAAATCTACCTATTGGCATTCGCAAGAAAGATTGATGGCACAAAGCATAATCTAATACATATATAACGGTCTAAGCCCATCTCTAGCAGATATGGTCCTCTTTAAAAAGCATATGCTGGGAGACGTTTCCACACCCTTATAAAGAAGGCTTCGTTCTCCTCCCCAACCGACGTGGGATCTCACAACATACCAATGAACACCAAATGATCATATAATTTTGTCTGCATTTTGTGCTTCATCCTATGTTTCCTGTTATTATAAATCACCAAGCATTCACAACACTTCTTTTGCCTATACAAGAAGAAACCTCTTTGTTGAGTGTTGAGAAGTTACAAGAATTTGAGGACACAAACGTCCTACAATCGTATAGAAAATCCCCCAAATCGAAAAATAACAAAGAATACAAAACTAAGCCGCCATTTTAGACAAAATTCAATCAAATCAAATCAAATCAACCTGGTGTTATGGCTAAGATGGTATCATGATCTCTTAACTGATATCGATCAAACCAGATAGATTATCACTGATTTTCTTTCTATTTTTTATTTTCCCTAGAACCCTGCAAGCATATCCGATTAGTCTGAATTAGCACAAACAGTCAGTTTCTTTCAAACGCCAATATATATATTTCTAGGGGTAAAGCAGATCGACGTCAGAGTCGAACAACGTAAAAGGAGCTAAAACAGTAAGCATCCATTCAAGAAATTGTAGCAGAAAACATAGTAAGACCATCAATCTCGCGAATAACAGAAAACTTCAAGAAAGAAATCAAATCGAATACCGTATCGCCCATAGTGACGACGACAAAAGGATCACTGCTACGAGTATCACGAACAGCCAGATTAGAACCGCGCAGCACCCGAATTCGGAGAAGACCCAAGAAGTGTTCCATCGTGGAGCAAATTAGACCTCAATCGTGAAGAAAATCAAATATAAACAATTGCAGTATGTACTTGATAGAAATTTTGATTATCACCAAATGAAAAATCAGAACTCAGAAAGCATCACAATGAGTTGGAGAAGAGAGAAATACAGAATTGAAGATGGAAGATTGAAAAAGTGGCCGGTCGGAACTCGGGGAGTTTCTCTGTGGTCCACCGTCGTCGCCGCACTAAATTGTAGCGCTGCCCGTCAGGTCCCTAGTTTTTTATTTTCTTTTTATTTTAAATATATCAAATTCGGATGACCAAACATTTATTTTGTTATTTAATTTTTTTTAAAAAAAACAAGTTTACATATCACTTTCCATTTAAATTTTTTTTTTTTTTTTTTTTTTTTTTTTTACTTTTTACCTTTTTACTTTTGGGGGAAATATTTCAAGTTATTACCATGAGATTTGAATTTCATAAAATATAACCGTTGCAATGTGTCTTGGTTAGTCGGTTTTACTAATTCCCACATTTATCTAAATGGAAAGGAAGGTAAAAATTGGAATAGTGAGTTAAATAAATAAGGAGTTAGAGATGTGAATTTTGCACCGACATTAATAAAAAAAAATAAATTTTGAGAAAATTCATCCATTTTAATTATTTTATTTGGAGTATAATATTATTTATTGTATGAAAAATTCAAGATTATTAATATAATCATATGGTTGACATACAATCATGTTTAAACAATAATTTGAAAGATCTATAGTTTATTAATAAAATCGGTGTCTTATCATAGAAATATTGTTATTACGTCTCACTTTGTAATGTTCCAGAAGTTTTTGATTTTGTCTTCGAATCGTCAGTTTCAGCCTATTCCCAGCTTGTCTCGCTCTTAGGTTGACCCTTCTACTTGACTATTCTACTCGTGTAATGGGTGTATGGTCCTGTCCCACCTATAGTGGGATCAACTATGATATACTTAATTGATTCTTGGGGGATAGAGGGCTCGTGGTATCAGTTGCCCTTCCTCTTTTGCTTTGAGAATTGTGTGAACAAAGAGTGCATAGAAGGGAAAGAGGTCTTCATACAGAAAAGTTCATCTACAAGATCTGGTAGTGCCCTCGTGGGCACGTTCCTATTAGAGTCAGTATGATCTAATCGAAGACAACTGACTCACATAGAATACGGGGTGAGTTTTCACCGAGTCGATCGCTTGAGTCTATAGACTACCTCGGTTCTCTACGAGGTCTTTATAAATATGTTAATTAAGAATATTAATATTTCAAAAGATGACCATATGCGACTAGGTTTTAATTCTGAGCGTCCTTTGATTTGCATGAATGTGAATGGTTGTTGTAGTCATTCAATATGTTTACCATTTCAAAAACTTGACCAAATAAAGAGACGAGAATATAATTCATGAGATAAATTTACTCATTAAGATAAGTAGATGAATAGTTTACTTAAACACTGATTTCGAGACTTAAATAATAGGGTCCTTCCCTCTCATTAACTCAAGAGGGACTTGATTTATAGTTTGATCAAAAACAAATTATTCATTAGATAATCAATGATATTTGAGGTATGAGATGTAGATAGGGGTAAAATAAACTTTTGACCCAACGGTAATCACAAACAACTTGTGAATGGTCGACTTTCTTGTAATGATTATATTAATAGACAAAATTTATTCTACCGTGTATAATAGTATAACTCTAAGTCTTAAACAGAGTAACTTATAGTTAATGAATGAAAATTAATTAATTAAAAAGTTTTAATTAATTTTATATCTATGTAACGTCTTCATGCTAGTCGATAGTAACAATAAAAAGAATTCATTTATATTAAATACTAAAGGGAAAATATATATATACATTTAATATATTAGATGTATTAAAATAAAAGAGAAAATTATATGGATGGTATTTGATATCTTAAATATTAAAATAATTCATGTATATTATATATCTTTCAAATTTAAATTAATGGAATATATATTAAATATATTATGATATTTAAATAAGATTTAAATACAATATTATATAAATATTTAAATATATTATTTGACAAAACTTCCCTCCAAACGTCTCTACCAATAGAAACTTTGGATTGACTCAAATCAGCATCCGACATTTTCTCCTCTAGAAAGTAGATTTTCTATCCCCACATGGAAACCGATTTAGTTATGCTCATAGTATGCATGAAAGTATAATATAAGAAGCGCGTCATAGAATCTGAGCATAATATGAGTTGACCTAATGCATGTAAGAGCACGTTAAACATTATGATGCATGCTTATCGAGGAATAAACTATTGAGCTATGATTTGATTGAAATCGGAGCATGCCTTTAGTGTGCTGCAAAGCATGTTATAGGAAACCTATTATAAATGTTTGAGCATAAAATGAGTTGAGATGTCACATGTTAAATGTTATTATGCATGTTTACTAAATGCGTACGCACTGTGTCCTATGAACTAAAATTCATGACTAAGTATCCATGTTTACATCGTTGTGCTATGTCTCTATTTCATATGTTTGTGATGTATTCAGTTATACAGAAACGATTAGGGGTTCGCCAACTAACCTTCAAACATGAACCTGACTCAGAGGTTCGGATAACCATAGAACTAGCTTATGATACTTTATGACTTATTATGGTACCCTATGGGGCTACTGTGAAGTTTTCCAGTTAGCTTCATGTAGTGAGCCTGTCACAAGGGATAGAGGTCCATAGTTGTACCTTAAGAGTTTGTTATGATTATTGTTCATACACGTGAGTTATGTGGTTATACGGAGACGATTGAGGGTTTGCCAACTAGCTCCTGTCAGGGGTCCGAATAACCATAGAACTAATATATGATGTTTTAAGACGTACGATTTTTGCTCTGTGGGGACTATTAGGAAGTTTGCCAGTTAGCTTTCCTTTGGTGAACATGTCACAAGCGGCAAGGGTCCACAGTTGCGCCTTAGAGTTTGTTGAGCCTAAACATGCATGAACCCTATGAGATAGACATTAAGATCGCACCTTGAGGACTTAAAGATATGATGATAAAAGAGACTAGCAGAAACGACTAATTAGAAGACGTAGAGAACTTAAGAATGTTACGAGGGCTTGAGGTCCAAATAGGACCAAGAACCAAGAAAATAGAATGAGTAAACCTAGGGGTAGTCTAGGAAACAAATTAATTAAGGCACCGAACCCCCAAATGAGAATAAGGCACCGAACAAATTAAATAAGATTAATAAAATTTTATAACAAACTATGTATTACCAGCAAATTGCTTATTGAATATATTTTATATACTCCTGCTACTTCAATTTTCTTTTTAGGTGGAGCTTGATCTAGCAATCGAGGGAGAGGCACACGTAGGTTGTTGGTTACAGAGAGTCTTGTCACACTTAAGGCTAGATTTCCTTTTGTATTTTATGTATTTTAAATAGTTTGACCTTGTAGTAGTATGTTTTGGTGGTCTACGTTTGTCTTTTATAAAAGCAAAAATTTCATTACTATTTTAATTGAATTAAAAAATGCATATACTCCTCATTTACTCGGGTGTCACATGTGCACCAACTTCCACTTTGTTTGTCCCCGAACCACATCCTACTGGGAGAGATGCTACTCTGATACCATTTGTAATGCCCCATGCCCAAGATTCAAATCAGAATTCATAATCAAGATTCAACACCTGATGTCCCCGTCATTCTCCTGCGACATGGTCACGTTACCTTTCCTTGCTTTTTAAGAGTGAAGACTATCCCCACAAATCAACATGAGTCCTTCTATATGCTTACTAGTAGAGGCATATGCTCTTGCCTGAAGACGGTTCCAAGTAGCCCTCCTTGTTGCGCCTGGACCCCTTTGTTGGTTAACAGGTTGTCTGCTCAACCCTCCATGCAATTCATGGCAATATGTCCTTCTTGACCACACCAGAAGCATGCTCTAGTGCGAGTCAAGCATCATCCCAGTGTTTCCTTCCACATTCATTACACTAGGGTCTTCTTTACCCTACAAGATGAAATTTACCTAGGCTGCATGTGAGTAAGGATAAAATATGCTAGAAGTATTTGTGTTGGTATGTGGAGATAGTCTTCATTATAAGAAGCAAGGAGCATAGGTAACGTAACCATGTCGTAGGAGATACAATGGAATGTTGGGGCTATCAAGTGCTGAATCTGAATTTCGAATCCTTATCCAAATCCTGGGCATGAGTTATTACTGTGATGTCCCACATTAGCCGGGGAGAATAACAAAACACCTTCTATAAGTGCGTGGAAACCTTTCCATAGCAGACATATTTTAAGTCTGGATTAATTTTGGTAGAAATTAATGTGAGTATAACATAAACATTAATGTGTGAGTATAACATAAACATAATAGTATAATATTAAATCTTGTTTTAGATACTAAAATACAATACAGTTGTAACGACCTAGATCTACCGCTAGCAGATATTGTCCTTTTTGGGTTTTCCCTTTCGGGCTTCCCCTCAAGGCTTTAACGTCTGCTAGGGGAATGTTTCCACACCATTATAAAGGTTGATTTGTTCTCCTCCCAATAAATGTGGGACATCACAACAGTAAAATTGAAAGCTTATGGAAAGGTTGGTGGCAATGGTAAAATAGAAATTTCAGACGTTGTATTTGATTTCGTATTTTCAAAATAACTGCAATTATTAGTCTTTAATCGTCCTCCATTTTCCAATTTAGCCCCTAATATTGGTCCAAAACTTCCCTATATTTAATAAGCTCCTTACTTTCAACACATTCTATTTTTAGTAATTTTCATTAAAGTCTTTACTTAAATGGGAAAGATGGGTAATAAATAATAATTTTGAAAGGGTAAATTCATTTGAATTTTTATTTTCAAAACAATTACAATTTGGTCTCTAATCGTCCTCTATTTTCCAATTTGGCTCTCCATTTTCGTCAAAAATTTCCCTCCATTTTATAACTTCTCTAATTTCAAAACACTCTAGTTTTAGTAATATTTATTAAATCATACCTTAAATATAAAACATAGATGGCAAATAGTAATTTTCAATGGTAAAACTGTAATTTTCCAATTTAACCCTTAATTTTGGTAATAAAACAACTTCTTCCCTACTTTTCAACATTGTTCTAATTTTAGTCATTTTCATTAAAGTCATAATTTAAATAGGAAAGATAGAAAGGTAAAAATTGAAAATTTTCACAATTTTCTTTAAATTGCAATTTGGTCTCTAATCGTTCTCCCTTTTCCAATTTTTGTCTTTAATATTGGTAAAGAAAAACTTGTCCTTTTAGTAATTTCCATTAAATAAAGTCATAACTTAAACATGAAAAAAAAAATAGTCGTAATAATATCAAGTGAGCTAATAAATATACGTCATGATTAAAAAAAAGTTTAAAATGAACTATATATTTAATGAGAATTAACGTAACACTAGTGTAATATTATTTTTGTAATATTTTAGTGACTCATAAAGAAAAAAAATATATAAAACAAACCTCAAATATTTGAATATTTTTTATTGATTAATAATAAATGTATTAACTTGGGAGAAAGGCTTTTAAAGTATAAGAATTAAAATTGAAAAGTGAGAAATAAAAATAAAAATAATTGAATAGCTTCCAAACAACGCCATTAGTTTAATTATTATATTGAAAACTAAAATTGGTAGGTTACAATAAATAATTTCTCAAAAGAAAGATAAAGTTTGTGACATAAATATGCTACAAGTATATTCTCAGTACTAAAAAGAAGGATGGTGAAATTACCATTATGGACAATATCAAGAAGCTCCTAGGACATTCTTGGCCATATGAATAATATATTAATATTCATTTAAATAATTTACTTCTTTTTTTTTTGGGTTTGAAACAACGGATATTTATTAGTGATTAATATCATTTCTTGGGTTCCACCCAATAAAATTCTTTAATAAAGCTGACTTGTTCAAGAAGGTACTAAAGATCTATTACCTAATTCCCAGTTGGATTTTATTCCAAGTCTTTAAAATGAAAATTGGCTAAGATTTTTTTTCTTTTTTTCTTTTTGAAAAATTAGAAACAGAATATTCTGAATATAATACTATTTTCAAAGGACAATTCAGCCCCTAATGTTAGTCGTTTTTTTAAGTCTACTGCTAACCGATATTGTGTTCTTTAGACTCAAGTCACTGCTATGAGATATTGTCCTTTTTAGGTTTATCCTTTCGAACTTCTTAGATAGATACGGTCATCTTTAGGCTTACCCTTTCAACCACATCGGTGTCAAGAATGTTTAGTTCTCCTCCCAAAAAAGATGTTACACTTACCCATATTGTCTACATTGGATAACTATTATTTTTAAAAATTATTCTTATTTCTATATAATTCAACAAAGATGAAAACTAAAAAGAAATAAAAGCTAAAATAGTTTATGTTTGGTATATTAGGTATGAGAAGGACGAAAAGAGAGAAGGGTGAGCAAAGGGCTTGTGGGTCCTTCCTTTCCACGCAAAGGCTGAGCAAAGGACATAAAAAGGAAGAGAGAATCACGCAAATGCCAAGAAAAACTAAACCAGATATGCCCAAATATGAGGCTTCAGGGTCCTTCCTTTTCTGCCCGTTGCTGGCCACTTGTGCCATAAAACCAACCAAAACAGAAATGTGGTATCAAAATAATGCCTCCACCAACGCCATCTAACGTACTCAAATTGCTTACAATAATACTATTCCACTCATGAATCGTGCTTCTTGTTGCTGCTTTTACAACATTTACAATATCAATGGACTTTCAATGAGATAGACAGCGTTTCAAACATTGTTATGAAGAACATGCAGTTCATCCATTCTTTTAGCTGAAATTAATGAAACATCTGCGACTCATTCGCCAAAACTAACTGTAGAAACAATAAAAAGTTTAAAATGTCAAATTTTGGGTATTTGCCTGTGTGTGACCATGGCCAACGAATAACGTTATCAGATGGAAGGAACCTTTTTTTGACAAATCAAAACTAGAAAAAGGTTGCTTAAAGCTAGCGATTTTTCTGTGAATTGGAAACCGACTTTCTATCTTTGGAACTCATGGGACCCCATCTGAAGCTTGACTAAGTGTCACAATTGCCCTTATTGGAGCATAATGAATATTCTCTCAAAGTTTTTAAAACGGGTCTATTAGGGACAGGTTTCCACACATTTACAAAGAGTGTTTCTTTCCGCTCTCCAACCAATGGAATCTCACGATCCACCTCATTAAGGGCCCAGCCTCCTTGCTGATACTCGTTCCTTTCTCCCATCGATATGGGACCCCCACCAAATCCCCTCCTTTGGGGCCAGCATCCTTGTTTGCACATTGCTTCATGTGCACCCCCTTCGGAGCTTAGCCTTCTCCCTAGCATATCGCTCGGTGTCTAGCTCTCTGATATTATTAGTAACAGCCTAAGTCTACTGCTATCAAATATTGTCCTTATTAGGTTTTTCCTCAAACTTTTTAAAACGCATCTGGGAGAGGTTTCTACACTTTTATAAAGGGTATTTCGTTTTCCTCGCAACCCGTTGTGAGATCTCACACATGGAACCTAAACTAAAGCTTAGCTCGTGTTACAATAAGTGATATTTTGATATCCACCTTGGAGTAAATTAACCAACTCAGACTTGAATAGTTGGCACTAATTGTCTCATCTCATAACTTGGAAAGTGGTTTTAGAAAACGTGTCGAAAAGCATTTTTGTAGAATGGAATTAAATCAGAAATTACAAAGTCAACAACTTCATAAAGCTTATCTAAACTGCCGCACCCCCTACTACCAGCAAAACCAGCTGGCCAAGTCTTGAAAAGTGAGGCGTATATCTCAGAGGCATTTACACAAACAGGTGGTGCGCATGCAATTGAAAACTACAAAGGAAATATCTCGAACCCAAGCATGAATAGAAAACAGACAGAGAAGATCAGTAGCCTTAAGGGCAGGGGGGCCACCAGGCTTGAAAAGGATTACCAAACGCAAACCAAATTTGAATTTGGATTAGAAACTTAAAACATGGGGCTTGTGGGAAATCCAAAACAGTCAAGTAAAGGGAGATTTCACAGCGCAAATAATAGAACCTGCTTCGAATCTCCATTATGGAAAGCGAACTGTATTCACCGCCGAATGGGTAGCTCCTCCACGTGCTGTCGCTGCCATTGATGAACAACAGAGCTTCCTCCGGAACTGAAATCAATTAGCATAATTACTCTGCTAGAGAAACACATCACTCTCTACAATGGTATGATATTGTCCACTTTAAACACAAGTTCTCGTCTATTTGCTTTGAGCTTTCCAAAAGTGATAGGGAGAGAGTATTCTTTGTTTATAAACTCATCATCATTCCCTAAATTAGTCCGCTCCTTCCATCATCTACCATATTCAATTTTCTTTTTTTTTTCTTTTTTAATTCCATTTCGATATATTTGACCTTTTCGCACGGTGAAAGCTCATTTTCATTATTAATGAGTTTGAATTTAGGGAACGGATTTTAATTTTGATTTTCTTTTACACTTTTGGAATTATTTATTTTTATAAATTACAAATATATTTTGAAAGTTTTTCGTTTTTAGCTGACCATTCGTCTTAGTTTAGTTTTTAGCTCAAATTTTAAATTTTTATTTAAATTTAGAGTATAACTCCCTAATTAAAAAAAAAAAATCTCTAAGTATTATATTTTAACTTATAACATTAGAAATAGAAATTTTGTTTCAATCTTAAAATTTTAGATATTTTTTTTTAATCTTCAATATTTTAAATATTTTATTTGGTCCAAACTTCAGGTATAAATTATCTATTAATCATGTGTTTATTCAAACGCTCAATACTAACCCAAATTTTGAATAAAATTGTTGATAGAGCCCTTAATCGTAAATTTGATAAAAGATAATTGATAAAAATTTAAGATTATATATGTAAAGCATAAAAGGAGGGAGAAAACATAAATTAGAAAAAAAAAACACAATAAAATACAAAACATGTTGGATTTTAATTTAAAATGGTTGAAAAGTAGGTTTAATAATATATATTTATAATTATTACCATTGGAATCTAAATTATTAATGGAGAAAAATAAAAATAATATGTGAAGCAAAATTAAGGCTGAAAAATGTGGGGGTCAAAATAAAATAAAAGAAAAAGGAAAAGGAATGAGGAATAAAAGCATTTAATAAACGAATCGGAAAAAAAGAAATTAAAAGATATATTATGGTTGTTGGCCCTAAAACAAAGCCCTAACCCTAAGCAAATCCATTTAAATACCACCTGCCATCCTCGTCGGTACCCACAATTCTCAGTTTTCACCATTGTTTTCTTCTTCTCAATTCATTGTATTCCCTTCTTTCTCTCCTCTCTCTCTGCAAATCAATTCCGTTTCTCGCTGTGATTGTTTTCTTTCATCCGCCGGAATAGGTTCGAGAATTTTTCAAGGAGTTGTGAATGGTTGAAGAAAATTCCAGTAGTAGTAATTACATGCGCTCCCTTTTGGATTCAAGGGCGAGCGCTCGTCTTCCTCTTTCTGCTTTTTCTTCTTTTGCTTTTGGTTCTTGCAAGGAAGGCTGGTACTACCGCTGCCTTGGAGTTGACCCTTGAGATCTCTCTCTCTAATCCATATACTCATTTCAAGGAATTTTCATTTTCTTTAAGTTTTTGCGATTTTTCTCTTTTGATTTTTTGATACCGGCGCTAGCTTCGGTGAGTTTCTCGGGGCTGTTGTCGTCGGTATCCGGTTCCCTGATTCGGATATAGTTTGAAGGAAAAAGAAGGGATTGCGATTTCTTTTTTTTAATGAAGATGTTGCTGTACAAGCAGAAGAAGAACCAGAATGTTAAGGGCAATAGGCTGTTGATCAGCATCAATGTGCTCGGCAGCGCTGGCCCGATTCGATTTATTGTGAGCGAGGAGCAACTTGTTGCTGATGTTATTGATACCGCGTTGAAATCCTACGCGCGTGAGGGCCGGCTCCCAATTCTTGGCTCTGATCTTCACGATTTCCAGCTTTATTGTCCGAGTGCGGGACCAGATGGTAATTCTAATTTTATATTTTGTTCTCAATTCATTTGTGTTAATTCGTTGCAATTTTCCTCTACAATCATGTTGCATGTTTCTAATCTGAAAGGATGGTGAAAAATTAGATGTTATTCGGTATTAATCTCATTTTGTGATGGGATTCTCTGTTTTGGAATGTTTGGATTCTCTGTTGTTCTGTCTTGAGAATCCTCTGATCAAAAAAATTCTGGGCTGTAGTTTCTCATATTGTATGGGTTTTTTTGTGCAGCCTTGAGTCCATGGGACACAATTGGATCGCACGGAGCTCGAAACTTCACGTTGTGCAAGAAACCACAGGCAGAGAAAGCAGGAGAAGATGGAAAAGCAGCATCACGGCCAGCCATCCATCGCAAAGCCTCAGGGAGCTGGAAGTCATGGATCAACAAGTCTCTGAATATGAAAATCTATTCCCATTGAATCCGCGCAATGATGATGGGTGATAGCCTTCAATTAGGTTGGTTTTAGTTTGTTGTGAGCCTTTGCAATTTGTATTTTTCCTCCTTTTGTAATCTTGTTGGACCCGTATTTCAACTTGCTTTAAAGTTGGGTGGGGTTCCCTCTCCTCTTCTTCAAATAAACACTTAGATTTTACCCCTTTGAAACGAATTGCATCATAGTTTTTGATTGGCCATGTATTGTTTAAAAGGTTATGGATCGAACTCGAAGAGTGTGTTCAATGAAAATGGGAGTTCGGCGCACATTAAGGAATTGTATAATTGAAAAGGTGGTGGTGGATGGTTTGATGTTGACTGTGTGAAATTTGAAGCGCTATGTATATGACGTTTTGTGGATACTGATTATGTCATTGACAGAGCCTCACTTTCAATGGTGTGTGTGGGTCACCCACCAGCCCTTTTGACCTTTTTCTTTTCCCTTTTTCCTTCTTGTGTTGAAACCAGTGGTTTCTGTTCTCGTGGATTTTCGTTGAAGCAAGCTAGTTAAAATTGTTAAGATAGGAAGAGAGGTCATAAAAATTGACTTGATTTAAGGAAAAAAAGCTCTGCCATCAATACATTTTATCTGTTCATTGAACTCAACACATGGTTTTGAGAGGCCTAAATTTTATGCCCGATCTTTGCGACGTTTCGCCTTCGTGGTCGGGCAGCTGCCTGCTACTCACGTTCACGCCTCCTCATGAGTCCCTTAAATTTTTATTTTATGAAAGAGATATTATATGGATTTGGTTTAATGAAAAAGGAAAAAGGTTGTGTTGGAGCTTAATTGAAAGTGGAGTTTGAGTAAAGGTGAGTTGATTGTGAGCGTGAGAAATGGTGTAAAGTTTGAAGCTCAACAACACATCTTTCTTTGGTTTCGATTGGATTTCAAGTCATTTTCCAAAATTACAATTTAGGTAGTGGGTGGGTGACTATGATCATCATGCCAAACCCATCCCCCATCTAAATTCATGGACTCGAGTATAATTCAATGATAATAACAAGTTATTTATCATTCTGAAATTTGATCGATATCTTTTTCTCGTTACGAGGCCGAAAATATAGATTATATTTTCTATCATTGTCTTCGTCTTCGGCCCTACTAATTCATTCACTTTTTATACATAAATATAAACAAAACTTACTTATTATATATTTATATTATAAATATATTTCTTTCTTTGCTAACGTAGTTAATAACTAAATGCCCGAGAGAAATACTACATTATAATATTAAAGTTTATAAAGATTTTCACAATTTATAATAAAAAATATATTTTTTCATGGGCTATTTAAAAAAAGAGAAAAGGTAGAGGTTGCTTTAATATTGTCTGTTATCTAGAATGCACAAATTTAAAGTACAATTATTGAACATCAGACCGAAGGTGTCACACCAAACCAAACACACTATAAAAGGGCCATAAAAGATATAGCATTGCCCATCATAATTTCAATTGGAGACTATAACCAAAACATGTAGACATAGTTTTAAATGATGATGTTGGAAATATTGAGGTTGATGGATATTTTTAAAACAATTATCAAATATCTATATATTTAAATTAATAATTACATATACTTTTTAAATAATAATTTTGGATGCATGTCTTACCATGGAAATATCCACTCAGCAAATAACTTTATTATTGGAGTCCGAAAATGTAAATACATACAGAATGATAATAGAACTTTATTATTGGAGTCCGAAAATGTAAATACATACAGAATGATAATAGAACTTTATTATTGGAGTCCGAAAATCCATTCATTTTGTATATTGGTCCATGTTTGATATGTTTGGCCTTTTTGCCTAACTTGGGAAGCAATTTGGATTTGTGCTTGTGGTCCATCCCTACCATAAGTAAATGATATTGAATTTTTGTGCTCATTTTGAAGTGTAGCCATAGATAATTTTTTTAAAAGCAAGAAAATAAAATGAAACTAAGATTAAAATTTTTTAAAAAAAAATAGTGACTTAAAATAATAATTTCATCCATTAATATCAAAAAATATATATAATAGTTTTTAATTAAAACCTTAAAGTAATAATTCGATGAATAAAAATTCTGAATTTTGTAGGTTTAGGCGTGGGCCCATCAGAGTATACAGCCATTACTGCTACAAGGCCCACACGTTTTTCCTTGCATGGGCTTACCATGAAAGCCCATTCAATACTTTAATGGTCCATTTGTAATCGGTGAACTTATTAGTTATTACAAACAAAATAATAATAATAATAATAATAATAATGGAAAATAAACAATCATATTTAAATAAATGATGAACTCAAAAAAATGAGCTGATGATAATTCTACTATTTTCACTTGCTTATGTGTCTATTTTATAGAGATCAGGTAATTTGAAGGAATCATGGACCTAAATTGAGTAACCGAACCATGAAGACCGAGCTCAAAACGAGAGGATAGTGTGTTAATGCCTAAGGAGCGTCACAATGCTCGTGCCGAAAGCTTTCAAGCCAAATGACCCATCCATGTAGTGTTCAGACACTTACATATTCATGTCAAGGACGTTGTGGTCAATATCATGACAAGGCAGGTGTTCAATAGCGACAACGTCATGATGCTAAAAACAAATCTACCTTCTCATTGAATGCAATACGTCTTGACACAGCCTTGTGAACATGTTGAATACTGGACGTGTCCTCTCTAAGAAAAGGAAAGCTTAATGTGTTATGTCTAGGTTTTTAGGTACTTTAGAGACTTTACTTCATATGGTTTCACATGCAGGGTTCATTGGTGTGTCATAGAGGAAGGGGTGAGAGTTTGGGCATGAGGAAGAGCAGGTGAATCAGCTCCAGATGTTGACCACGTGATCCAATTGCCTACAAAGAACACACAACAGTCCCCAAAAGTGGATACCTTCTCATCCGTGTCCAACGCTCAATATGTGTCTGCCAAACCCTACAAAAGGAGCATGTCAGGATGTTTAAGAACAAGAACATGAAGCTTAAGGATTACTCTCAAATTGCACAAAATGCACTTCACATTCTAAATAATGAACCATGGGTAGTCTCCAACCTAAAATAAACGGTGGTCAAAATAAAGGTACGAGAGTCTAAACTTAGAAATAGAGAATTAAGAGTTTGAACCAAGAATTTATATTCTTTTAAAAAAAAGTAATAAATTTTCTGCACTCTAATACCCTTTTAATAAAATTTAAATCGATATAAGTATTAATTTAAAACTTTACTTTTTTTTATTTTAAAAAAATTAAACAATAATTTGAAATACCCCACAAAAGAGATTTGGATGTGATGGATCCTCCCTATCCTCATTTCCATTTTCATCAAAACTATTCAATCATTCACCATCACAAACTTTTCTCTCTCTTCCTCTATACATACATATTTACATACATTTATACATGCATACATACACACACACACACACATATATATATATATATATATATATATATATAATTATTACTAAAATATTATAAATAAATAAATGAATAGTATTCACCATGAACCAATAAATTTAAAAGGATAAAAAAAAAAAAAGGAAAAAGGAAAAAGGTAGTAATTTTTGGTGAGATCAAAGGAAGGAAAGGTTAAAAAATAGGTGGTTGGGGTTTAATTTATGGAGGGGCCAGGGAGGCAGGAAAAGAGAGTGAGGTAGTTGTTGTCTCATCAATTTTCTCTCTTTTCAAATCCCAACCAAACCATTTATTTCATAATTTTTTTATATTTGCTTCATTCATCAACTTTTTTAATATTAGATTAATTTGAATCAATTAATCTAAATTTGTTATTAATTTTAAAATAGATAATTCAATAAATTTTAGAAATAACATATTATATTCCAAACAAAGTTTTTATTAAATTATTAAATTGAATTTATTATTTAATGAAAATAGTTTGGATTAATTTTTTTTATAAACTCAACAAATTAATTTTAATAGTTAAATTGAAACACATGAGGAATTTAAGAGTAGGTTTGATTAGAATCAAAACAAAATTCAGGTGCAACGCGGCGTGATGAGTTATGATAAGACTGCGGCATACACATCGTATCGAGTACGTCCACGTGGAACATTACCGCGCGTCAAATCTCCCATGCAGAAAGAAATTGCACCGATCTTGAGATAATTCTCCAATCAACGGCCACGATCTGATGCGGTCTGCCAGATGACAAAAAAAGCCCGTGGATTAATTGTGGCTCAGTGGGGTTTCTGTTTTAAACCGTTCACTATAAATAATAACTTTCATTAATATATAAATAGTAATCGCTATGTTTCAGAAATTTATTATTTTTCTTCTCACAAATTTTCTTTTTTTTCCTAATAAATCCTTTCAAATTTTTATTCAAACAATTAAAAAAATGTTACTAATTTTCTTGGATAATTATTTGATTGGGATTTGGTAACTAAACACATGAAAATCCATCATTATTATTATATTTCTCAATGAAATCCTGACGCCACTAAAAGACAAAAATACTAATCAATTGATTACTTCCCTCATTTTTTAAATACAAATACTAATCTTTTTAAAAATAATCATCATCATTTATTTAACCATAATTTTAATGATTGAGAAGAGATTGCCATTTGATAATTGATTCGATAAAATTATATAAATGAAAAGAAATTACTATAAATATAGTATAGCATATTTATTATTATTTTGGGGGGTAAATTCTGTTACAGGGTTCTTGCAGTGGTTAGGAAGAGAATGAAGAAGAAAAAGAATTAATACAGAGAAAATTAAATTGAAACGCAATTAGTTTTTGTTACAGAACGTACAGAGAAAAAGAAAAAAAGTAGAGTAATGGTAGATAGAAAGAAAGGAAGAAGAGCATCAAACAATTAGCTTTCGAAATTAATTTCTCTCAGAAAACTAATTTTTTATGCTCTAATTCTTTTCCACAACCAAAAAAAAGTTGTTCAACGCCAAGATCTTAATCTACCCATCTTCTAAAATATTCAGAAAATTTAAAATTAAAAAAAAAAATGGATGAACTTAGTTGTGAAGAGGATTCGGACCCGTGTGGATTAACCGCTTGTCGTCGGTGTAAACGGCGGCGGCAGCAGCGGCTGAGGTAGGACGGTGGTGGAGGAGCTCAGGTGGGGAAGTTGCATGTGATAAGGACGCCGTGGAGAAGTGGACTAGTTTCCTTGACGTCGGGGGCGGTGGTGGTAGATGAAGACAGAGAGTAGGCGGAGGAAAAATGAGGAGGACCCAGAAGAAGAGGAGAAACGCGTATGCGGTGGTGGCTGCTGAGGCGTGGGTTGTGAGTGTCATTCCGCCGGCGTGTAGCGGAGGTGGCGGTGGCGGTGTTCGTTTGCCGAGAAAAAAGAAGAAAGTGGAGAGAAAAACATAGAGAAGAAATTGGTGCGTGTGTTATGGGTTTAGCCACATGATGTTAAGGCTAATGTTCGAAAATCTTTGCAAAAATATTGAAATTTGTTTTGGACATTCTTGGTCTGTGTTTTTTTTTTTATTATTATTATTAAAAAAGTAATTTAATTAAATGTGGGACTGTCAAGTATTAATAGCCGATGTCTCCGGGAAAAAAAAGAATTAATAAAAAGTAGAAGTACCAAAATACAATATAGAAATAAGAGAGAGGGATGCGTTGGGAAGCGAAAAGAAGGCCGTCCGTACGGATTTCATGGAAAAAGAAATAAAAGAAAATTCAGAACAACAACAACCCTTTTTCTCTAAGATTTGGTTCTGTGTTGGGTTTTCCCTTTTCCATGTTTTTTTTGTTTTTTTTTTTTTCTTCTTCTAAATATTTTATGTTCTAATGTCAGAAATTGAGTACGCATTGGTTGACTTTGGAACCAACATTTAAACAAATCTACCTATCCTACTTTAACCAAGTCATTAGTTATGTTTTTTTTTTCTTGGGTTGATCGAGATTAATATCACCCTCTATGTCTAAGGCTCGAATTAAAATTTTAAATTCAGATTTGACCACTAATGACTTCATCGTTTTCGATCATGTTACTAATTATTTGATTTTAAGAGTGGAAACTATCTCCATAAATTAACACAAGTTCTTCTATTATGTTTTTGTCTTTACTCACATATATTATAGAAAAATTTTGAGGTCGTCTACTCCAAATAAAATACGTTTTACCATAATTGAGCTATCAAAAAGAAATGTGTAACTTATTAGCATAAGTAACGACATTCAATTTTTTAAAGTCTTTTTTAATTATACTTTTGATTTATTCTAATGACACATTTAAACTGAAAAATAATTCAACTTTCAAGTATTAGCAAAGTGAATAACAAACCATTTATTACGGAATTAACTCCACTGTGGTAGTAGAATGATGGGGAATAATTTAGTTTAGGTATAGGGGACTTTTTTGTAATTTACTTATTAATATATATTGGTAGTATAGTAATTTATATATTGTTTTTTTTTTTTTTTTTTTTTTAA
>NW_019268518.1:2448139-2448855 GCF_002738365.1 Cucurbita moschata
TTTTTTTTTTTTTTTTTTTTTTTTTTTTTTTTTTTTTTTTTTTTTTTTTTTTTTTTTGTAATGTTCATTATAACAGATTTCTTTTCCTTCCCACCTGAATTTTCTTTTTTTCGGAAAGATTTTCTATAATTGTTTTGTGTCATTTTCTTTCTCTATTTTCCATTTTTATATCATTATTTTCCTACAAATTTCAATAATGAATGTAATAATGTACATTAATATAGATCTTCCTATCCACCAGAAATATAAAATAGAAATATTTCAAATATTGATCCTATAAAGATGGTTAAAAAAAAAAAATAGTTACAAAACATATTCAATTAATGGAATCTAATGTAATAAAAAAAAAAAATCAATTCAAAACAAACTCTCTCCAAGTTTCCTATTTTGTCGGGTTTTCTTCGTACAATAGACTTGTTTTGTAGTCTTTTAGTAGAAGACACTGTATCCATTCACCAATTTTCCTCAAATTCAATGTCACGTGAAGAAAAAACATCGCTTAAGACCATCACGATAAGTTCTTCTAATTTTTTTCATTTCTCTTTATATAGGTGTGAAGTTTTGCAATAATCTTCCAAAATTTGGCTAAAAGAAAAAATATTTAAGAAATTATCATCACATATCTATCGTAAAAAAAAATGGGACAAGAATCAACCAAAACGTCCAAAGGTTGGCAGTAAATAGAGGTAAAAAAAAAAAAAAAAAAAAAAAAAAAG
>NW_019268518.1:2449082-2475437 GCF_002738365.1 Cucurbita moschata
AAAAAAAAAAAAAAAAAAAAAAAAAAGGGAAAAAGTCCTTGGGTCCACGTTGGTTTTTGGAACGGAAGCTAGTCTCAAGCCTAAGCCTAAGCAAGAACAATACCTAGTTCGTAAACTCAACAAGACCGAACCTTGGTAGGTGCATTCATCCTCAGACCAATTCTAGTTTTGGCCTACTTTAACGACTACTTTTCGAGACTAAGCCATGAACAGAAATTAGTTTTAAACTTTTTAAATGTACACACTTAAACGAAAATTTTAAATTTAAACGAACTTTCAAAATACAATTGTCATATAATAAATACATCCATGAATCTATTAAATTATTCAAATAATCAAAAGTTGGTTAGTAATCACACATCTCGAGGATGATATTAAACCTAAGTTTTCGTGGGTTTACCTTGAGTTTCTCAAAATGTCTCATACTAATAGAGATGTATTGTATTTATTTACTTATAAATTTATGATCATTCCGGGAGTAAGCGGAAATTCACTCCCAACCCGGTACTAATCTAAATTCAAAATAAAAGTTAAAAAGTATAATTGAAAAAATAAATTTGTTGACTCGATCAGGACTGTATATTGGGATGGCTTTTGACGCAGGCCCTGTGGTTGAAAAATGAAATGAATTCTTCCCTCATTTCCAGCGATTTTGGGGAGGTTGAGCCCTACCGGGGCGCTTATGATTCGGGAATGCGAATATGCGCGCCGTCCAACAAGAAGATGCGGATTCTTTTCACTAATTCGCATCTTCTTATTCTTATTCTCCTTCTCCTCCATTTTCCACTTCCAGCACCCAAACTCCACTTTATCTCGCCTCTGAAACCGAACCACCGCGCCTCTACTCAATCTCGCCGCCGGCATCTCCATCAATATCTTCCTCGTCTTCTTTCAGGGTACCTATAATTACCCATTGTATTCATGAATGAAGTTTTCTATTTCTCTCCCCTTTCGTATCTCAAATATTTTCCCTCAATTTCAATCTGGAATCCCTTCTGGGGTTTCCCCTTTTTTGTGTTTACTTTCCTGAAATGTCGGATTTCTTAGGCCCCCATGCGTTCGTTTCATCTTAATTACGCCTCATGCCAATGGGAGTTTAGAAATGCCGATAAGGTGTTTGATAATATGCATCATATTTGTTTTCCCTCCATCCTGCTTCCAATTTGAGCTTCCAATGATTAAAAAAACAAAGATTAAATAATGGGCATGAGTTTTTTTTTATTTAACATTTTATAATTTTAAATTTTGTTTTGGGAGGTGTTCTTCAGTGATTTGATTTAGAAGTGAGTTATAACTCTGATTTTTACTTGTGCAGTTGAATATAGGAGTTCGGAGTGGACACAATTATTTTGTTCGATGTCAGCAGATTCTTGCTGACATTGAAAATGATTCAGCTTATTACTGAAACTCTGATGGGTACCCAGAATAAATCGAACTCTTGTAGAGCCCTTGAAGGTCTGCATGGGGTTACTGTTGTGCCTGATTCACACTTCGCGCTGGATGAGACTACACGTGATGGGAAGTTTTCTCAGTTGAATTGTGGAAGTTCAGCTTTAAGTGTGAACCAGCCATTGATTATGCAGTAAGTACACACCCAGATTTCCACCAGCTTTAATAGGGTGAATGACAAAATGTTACCATGCCGTTGTCTTAACAGCTTTTTTCATGATCTTCAGATGGGTATGGGAGCAAAGACCATCCTGTTTGAGACCTGTTGGGGGTTGTATACAAGGTATAGTCTTGAAATTGTTTCACCTTCGTAGCATGTTTTCCTGAAATGTTCTCTGGAGGAGGCTTGAACCTAGGACCTTGAGAGTTCTCTAGCATTATTTATAGAAAATTCCTAGATATTTATCCTTTTGTTATTTTGTTGGTAGGTGATCGGAATCTGGCTGAGAGGGTGGCTAACGTGCTTACCTCACTTCCTTTTATAGCTCTAGGAATTCAGGCACCAAGGTAATGAGTGCTGAAAATTTTCTTGCAACAATAGATGCATCTGTCTTGGTGTTTGTCTGATCATTTGAGTTTTCTTTTGAACACAGGAAGAATTTCTCAATGAAGCTATATGCTAATTCATTGATTGGAGTTGGAGTTGCCTCAAGTTTATATCATTCTTCCAGAGGAAAATTGAGACAATACCTTAGATGGGCTGACTACACAATGATAGCTACAGCCACGGTGGTAAGTTCAAGTCGAATTGTTTATTGAAATAGACTAAGTGGCTACTTTACTGGGTTGCCAACTCTCCTAAGGCATAAAACTTGCTACTGTGGGCTCTCTCTAATGTTAAAGTATGATTAGGCTTTTATGCTTTGAGTTCCTTTTGTATGCATATTTGAAGTATCAATTGTCCAGGACAACGCTTGATATACTGGTAGTCATTCTAAACTATGTTGCAGTGTTTGACAGGAGCTCTCAGAAATGACAACCCGAAGTTGTTGATGGCTGCATCTGCATTTCTATTACCTTTGAGGCCTTTTACGGTTTCTGCTCTTCACACAGGGATGATGGAGGTAACCTTTTGGTGTCACTGTTATCTACCGTTCATTCCTTTACATGTTTCAATATTCTTTATGTTTCTGAAATCAATTGGCAGCATTCTATAGAAAGATCTGTTGAATGAAGCTTCATTTGCATACGTTAATGGTTTACTTATGTAATTTACATTTTTATTTCATGACTCAGGTAATATTTGCAAAAAGAGCTTTGAAGGATCCAGATTTAAGGATGGCTCACAATGTGCATAAGATGTCAACAATATTAGGTGGTGTACTTTTCATTGCTGATGATGCTTTGCCCAAAACTCCATTTATTCATGCAGCTTGGCATCTTGCTGCTGCTGTTGGTGTTGGAACCTGTAATAAGCTTCTTGTGTAATTGTTCACAAGAAACATAAATTCGTCGACGTCTCAGTCTTGCTTTCTCGAAGAGCAGCATTATACCCTTGGAGGATTATCTCTGCTGGTCGTTATTTATCGCGATCCAGGTTCGATCAATGATTGCTCTATCAGATTAGTTTTTTTTTCCCATGGAATTGTAACTTATTCAAGAGTAGACAAGAACAGCTATGCAAAAATACTCATCTCTGAAAAGCTTTTGAATGTAATGAATAAGCAATTGTTTACATGTTTTGTTGTTATAACAACAGAGATATCCAAAACGAATATGAAAAGATATATCTAACAAAACTACACTCACACTTTTACAGTATTGATCTGCACTCTTAACCTAAAACCTATGACAAAAATCTCAGGAACAATGGGAAGAAAAGAATAACTATGGTGAACAAACAAGTGTTTTTCTACAGCTTGTTAGATACAGCAGCTGCAGTTTCAAAGGTAAAACAAAAACAATGCCTCAGCCAAAACCTTACAAATGCTCTCAACCAAAATAAACTGCGGTCGTCCAAATCTTAGAAAGATGCAACTCCTCACACAATCCTATTTTCAGAAAGAACCAGATCAATATGACCCCCCTACTACAAATCCTTGAAGATCCCGAATCAGGGTGTGCCCTCTCGCCGTGTTGAAAGGGAAAAAAAAAATGAAAGAATTACAAAAGAAAATGGATGGTTAGCAGCAATATGTGTTGGCAAGATTACATTTCTAAGGGTATATGGCCCCATCGAGTCTCCCACTCTGAAAATCATCAAGGGGCTGATGACGATTTTGTAGCGTTTGATTTGTTGGTAAAACACATGCAATCTGGACAAGGGAAGGTGTATATCGAGTCGTTTGGTCTTTTGAGCTCAAACCCCTTGGAATCACTATGACTCCGCATGATGAACATATGTCTCTTAAAACTTTTCCATCTGAGAAAATGAAACAAAAAGGAATGATAGTGAAGTCATATCACATATGTACCTGAAAGTAGCATTTGAAAGGATACCAGTAGCCAGCAATTAATGCAACATGTTTTGATGCTTTATAATTTCCGAACAGATATTCGTCGCATAGTCCATCTGATTCAGCGTGTCTAAAAATATACATTACAATCTAGATGGCATACCAACCAGACCCTAATATTTCCATAAGACCCTCGGCCACCGAGACCGAGTGTTCGTAAGGGTGGCAGAGGTTTTACATTGTGCATGTGTTATAGCATCAGTTGGCTTGACTGTTCAACATATATAGGGAACCTCATATTAAAAAACTATGCTAATCAGCCTTGAGTAATACGATTGAGACGAGTAGCACGTACCCGGTTGTAGGGTTATCGAAAAGTAATGCTAACTTTCGCTTGTCCGGCTTGACCGTTTTGGAGTGTCCACCGTACAAGTATCTTCTATGGCCAATCAGAAAATGAGGGAAGTTGCCACCCTGTGTTGTCACAAATACCTCGCTGTGGAGACAAACTGTATAGTCTATAGCAGCCATCCTGGAAGAAAAATTCTGATAACAAGAACTAGCACCTTCAATAAGAGACAAACAAACTAGATCTCCAATCATAAAACAAATAACTGAGAATTCAAAATCACAAAACCTTGAATGGAGAAAGTTCTTCAGGTGATGCCAGCATTTCCTTCGTAAGCAGATTCGGAAACATCTCCAAAAGCGGAGCCATATTTCTCTCAGCATCATATATCTTTCCCGACGCCAAATAAATAAACGTGCTATTATCGAATCCCATTCCCCTAAGCATTAAGCCAACCTGTTGAATACAAGAAAACAACACACCTGATCTCACAAGAACACACTTTTTAAAAATTTCATGAAGTATAGCACACACAGCACGCACCTCTAAAGGAGTCATTGGACATTTCCCGTTAACCCTTATCGCACCGGGACGTATAACTCTACCGGGTTTTGTGAACTTCCCTTTCCATCCTTTTTCTCTGGCTGCTTTCATGTCTTCCACTTCTTTAGACCCACCATCAAAAATACAACACGAGAATGCAACCATATCCTGGCACATCATGTTAACCATGTATAGGTTTTCATTAACTCTATTATGGGATCAAAATACATTCAAGCTTTCAAAAAGTACCTCCTCAAACCGAAGATGTACAGAAATATACTTCCCACCATCTCTGGCACTGCGTTCTCTCATCCTAGCAACCAAAATCTCTCCCAATGATAATATAGGAGTAGAGAATCTCAGCGCTCTATAATTTGCTAAACATCGAAGGCGTTGAACAGCAGGAGGAGCATCAAATGATAGTCGATTTGCAAAAGGCGAAATTCTTATGACCCTGTAATGAAACTCCAAATTATGCCAGAAACTAAGATCAAACTATTTACAGCATGGATTATAACAACAAGATTAAGATCCACAAAACATTACAAATGGCGTACACCACTCGTATACAGTTCGTCGTAGATATACATTATCTGCTTGTTTTTCCACAAGAAAATCTAAAAAGCAGTACAGGTTTTCTTTCTCGTCATACAAAATGAGAATAAAAATATGATGGGGGGAAAATATCTTCCACAAACATTTAACCACAAGCTAATAGTCAGAACAGAAACACTCACAGTTCATCAAGTAATCTTGGAAGCACAGTATCCCTGTAGTAATGAATGGACGACCATGCCTTTATTCTGAAGTTGTAGACATTAGTCATGTTGTGGTCGAAGCGTTCCATAATGTATTCTGGAATCTTGTTTACAATGCGCACATCATTCTCTAACGTCTTGATAAAATATTCCTCATCATATATTTCGCTGAACTTGCTGAACAACAAAATACAACATTAAATCAATTAGCCTTGAAACACGGATGCATTGTGCAGATCAATGTACTACAAGCCCATAAAGTCGAAATGGAAGGAGAGCCAAAGGTCTTCCTTATAAGCAATAACCATTTGTGCCTCTTCCTAATAACCTAAAAAATGTATGATACCAATTAACCAGGAATCTAGCTAGAAATGGATGCACATACTCAATAATAGATAATGTTATAAAGAACTTTACAAATCCAATCAATTTCTATGTTATTGACATAAGCTGACAGCTTTACAAAGGTTTATAGAATTCTAGCCTTTTCTTAGAACATTAACATCAAGCATAGTAAAAGGTGGTATAATTTGTAGTCCAAAGACATACCTAGGATCTCTCCAAATGCTGTGGAAATGAAAATTAGGGATTACAAGTGTTGCATTTAGATAGCCAGCCACAGCAACTGCATTGCATATCTGCAATACATAGATAACAGTAACAACATAGAATGAGAAAAGGCAATGTTTACAGAGAAACCTAGTTCCTAGGGAATGGTTTCTTTCATGGGATTGGGGTAGTAGGTGGTTTAAGGAAATAAGAAATTAATGATGAGGTAAAAGAAACCAACTGATGTTCTTTGCTGATTTAGACCACCGTTTGCCTCAACATAAATATATCCATTCGACTCAGGTAGGCCTATCAAAAATTAAAGAAACCCCAAATGAAATTGTGAAGAATAAAAGAAACAGAAATTTAAATAAATTTTAGTAGGCAGTATGTAACAGCCCAACCCCACTCTTAGTAGATATTGTCTTCTTTGAATTTTCTCTTTTAGGCTTTCCCTCAAAGTTTTTAAAACGCGTCTGCTAGGGAGAGGTTTCCTTCGTTCCCCTCTCCAACTGATGTGGGATCTCACAATTCACCCCCCTTCGGGGCCCATTGTCCTCGCTGGCACACCACCCGGTGTCCACCCCCCTTCGGGTCTCAACGTCCTCGTTGGCACATCATATGGTGTCTGGCTCTGATACCATTTGTAGCAGCTCAATCCCACCGCTAGCAGATATTGTCCTCTTTGGGCTTTCCCTTTCGGACTTTTCCTTAACGTTTTTAAAACGTGTCTGTTAGGGAGAGATTTCTACACTCTTATAAAAATGCTTCGTTCTCCTCTCCAACCAACATGAGATCTCACACGTTAAGGGAAAAAGGCAAGTAATAAAATTATTTTTAAAATGCAACATTTCTAAACAAGAAAGGGCATAACAAGAGTAGGAACACATATCAATAAGTAAATACAATCACAGGTCTTAAAAAGGCATCTCATCTGAACAGTATCAGTCTCTCAAGATAAGTACATTACTCATAATATGATCCAACAGTGGTAAAGGGAAAAGGTTATAGGAGGGCAGTGAGCAGAAAAAGTAGCAATACTGCAATACCAGACGAATTTTGTAACATTCTGACGTGATATCAATCATTTAGAATGGCTTCAGAGATGGTGCCGCCTCTCAAATTGGCTTTGAGGCTAACCTCAGGGATCAGACACTCACCTCTGGCATGAAGTGATATCCAGAATAAAATAGAAAACGGGCTTTGCTTGAAATGCAATTCAAAATAATGAAAGATTTCCTACCTCCTGAAGAAACATAAAATGGAATAGAAAACAGGTCTCTTACCTCCTGTGGAATTGCTGATACATGGTTTCCACTGACCACCTTTATAATAGTGTTTCCATATCGTCGATATCTGCAGTTATTTGGAGTATTTAATGTCACAAGAATCGCAGAAAAGATATCGACACGTAAAATTCATATCATAACATCTTTATAGAAAAAAATACATTAACCAATTTTCTTATCAGACTTTTATGCATAGGAGTTTCAGGCTTTCTGTTCATCCATTTTGAAGAAACCAGCTTTGAGTCCCGACTAGCCATATCTGTAAGACAAAACAGAGGCCTAATTTCCTTTTTCCCACTCAAATACCATGTCCTACGACTCAACCTGAGCTCTCGACAACGCCATGCCATGCAGTCATTTCACACTTTCTAGTCATTTCCTTAAAGCATAAAACATGCTCATAAGTGATAAGCTTCCAACAGATAGTTGTTTGAAATAAAAAAATAAAAAAAATGTAAGAAATAAGAGTTACTAATCTATCTCATCTCAACAAAGTCCCTCCGATTGAATAATCACATTTGAAATGTTTTGCCCCACAGAGAAAAAGATGAAAAAGTGAGAGAAATCAACAAAGAACGCATTTCTTTTCCATGAATTCAGGAAAAAGAATTCATATCTTGAGCATCACTCGTTGGTTACTAATTCGTCGACATTCAATAACCAACTATTAAAGGTTCCTAACTATGAAGAGTAGATCAAGAAAAGATGGCAAATCAAATTAAGGAATCCACAAGAAACCACCAATCGAATTGAATTGTAAAGGAGAAAAGCAACAAGAAAACAGGACACCCACGTCCGATTCCAATTAATGAATCAATTAGCGACTATGCAAAAACAAATCAACCCCACATCAAGAAACCCATCAACCAATCGGAATTGGAAACAAAAACGAACCGCATCAGTGGAAGAGTTATCAGCATCCATGTCGGAGCGCAGCTTGGCGAAGAGTTGGGGACTTCGATAAACAGAGCCAGCAGCAGGGCGATGTTTGATGACTGGAACGACATCGTGAGAGACAGTGCCCATATAAAGAAGCATACTGGAGATGTAAATTAGAGGGGCGAAAAGGAAGATCCCTTGGCGACGAAGCAAAACGGAGAGGATTAACCAGGCGAGTCGCTGGGGAAAGGTCCGACCCGGTTGCTGAGCTTGAGTGAAGCGGCCGCCCTTAGACCGTGAATGCCGCAGCCGTGGGGACCGAAGAGGCGACTGCGGCGGTGACGGAGTTGAGTGGCCACTGCTCGGCAGCCGATTATATGGGTGCATTTGGTTCCACCCCAGAATTCCACTAATCTACATCACATCGATGAAAATGGACTTGAACTCACAGATTTCTCAGAATAAAAGGGAAATTGAAGAGACCCTTTTCCGTAATTGATAAGAGGGAAGATGCAAACGATTATAGGGAAATGGAAGAGGTTGGTATTGTGAGAAGAAGAAAATGATTTGGTTTATGGTTCCAAAGCGGAGAATGGAATGGAATGGAATGGAATGGAAGAGAATTACTTGTTGCGTAAATCTCCTCCGCCTGTTTTTCTCATTTAAAAATCATTCCATTTTTTCTCATAATCAATCTTCGTCGTCCTTAATTTTTTCATCCCACTTTCTTAACGAACTTTCTCGTCTTCAACTCTTTTATTTTGTTCTTCTTCCTTCGCTTTTCTTCATCATCTCCGTCTCTCTCTTTTTTTCTTCTTTTTAGATTTTTCTTTTCATTCTTGTAATTATTTTTTAATCTCCTCCTACCATCTAAGATTTATTTTTTATTACATTAAAAACATTAAATACATGTAAATGATTATTAAAAAAAAACAAAAAAAAAAACTTTAGAAATTTTATAGTTAAGGTATAATCTCAAAAATTTATTAATTTGAAAAAATCCCAAACTTTATCGTGAACCAAAAAAAAGGATACATTCGTCTTTTAATTTTATGTTGATTGAAATATAATAATTGTTTACGGGCGTGATTACATAAATTATATATTTTAGAAGAAAAAAAAGACATTTCTAACCTTATTAAAATTAAAATATATATATATATATATATATATATATATATATATATGATTTTTTTATATTAAAATAAATAAAATTTTAGTAGATAAATTAGGAAAAGGATTGGCACTAAGATTTCATTTCAATTATATACCAAGGGGAAAATATTAATTAAAAAAAAAATTAAAGTTGTAAATAATATAATGTCCAGGTATTTATTTATTTATTTTCATTGAATTTAGGAGGGGACATGTACCTTAATGGAAGGGCGTAGGGTACCCGTGGCAACTTCATTAAAGGTGTTTTCGTGTTTGGATGTGTATAAACTTATTAAATGGTTAAGATCTTTTTATTTATTTATTTTATTTAGTTGATAATTTGACTTAATTAAAATTAAAGTTTAAAACACATGGTTTATAGGCCACGTGTAGGGAGGACATAGTGCCACATGGGTGGGTGGCAGGTAAGTGGTGAGCCACCCGATTTGCTTTTGTCCCAAGCAGTAGAAGAAAGCAAGAAGATTTGGATTAAATGAAGACGTGGAAGGTGGTGAGCTGGAGGCACGAGGCAGCCACCACAATTGTCGGGCAATCCCACGTGTCCACATGTTCTTAAATCTTAAAATGCAAATCTCACATTTTTCTCTCATTTTGGTTCTCTCACGTTATTATTATAACTATTATATAATATGATTCTTCTATGGTTGAGTTCCAAATACTTTTTAAGAACATCTATGATTAACAGATATTTGTAGTGTGATTTTTCACAATCACATCGATAAATACGATACAATTTTATTAATTATTAATTAGTTAATAATTAACATTCCTACACGTGTAAGTGCGCAATACACGCCCATGTTCGACCTTCTACATTACACTTGTTACGTTTTTTACATTTAAAACATTATCTTATCTAAAACTAAATTAATATTTAAGAACTAATTACATATTTTAGGAAAATAAATATGCATACTTGTTTTAACATTAAGAAACATGATTTTTATTTTTTTGTTTACTAAAAAATTTACCGTTTTAATGGGATAATTTTTCTACTTCTAATTTTTGTAGAAAATTTTTAAATGTCTCAAATAAAAAAGAAATTAACTGCTATACTCGTGTGTCAATTTGAATTTCATAGATATACATGGTTTACCATTTAAAAAAAAAATCAATAAATTATTATTAAAATTTTTGTATTTGATAAGAGAGAATTTTAACCTTTTGTCTATAAAGGTTTTTTTAGACAAAAAAGTGAGAATTTTATGTTTTTTAAAACCCATACAAAGATGGTTTTTAACTATCCTTTATCTCTCTCTCTCTCTCTCTCTCTCTGTTATTTTGTATCATTTCTTTTATAATTATTTATTTTTCTTGATTTTCTTTCACGTTTAATTCTTCTTTTACTTTCTTTGTTGTATTTTAACATATGATTATATATATTTCGATTATTTACGATTATATTATCCTTTTTATAACTTAACTTATTTTATTTTCTCTCAATTATTTGTATTTGCATCTTTTGGAATTTCCCTTTCACTACTTATTTTTATTTATTAATTGTTTTATAATTTTTTTTATTTATTAATCATTTTCAAATAGTTTATAAAAAGCTCATAAAATAGTAATGAGTGAAATAAAAATAACTATACTTCGAAATATAACACTAGTAGTTAATTTTTAATATAAATTTAAAAAGAATGAAAACTTTCATTAGTTAAAAACTATTTTAATAATTTAACTTAATAACAAAACAATAATATAAATAAAATAAATTAACAAATGCAATAAAATTGTTTGGAAGGTATTAAGATAACTAAGAAAATAATATTATTTGTATAAAGGTTTGATAACATTTCGTCTTAATTTATTTTATTGTAGATTAACTCAATAAGTTATCATAATTAATAAAATTATTATAATTAACTATTTGATTACAACAAATCAATAATAATTTATTTAATTATCTAAAATTGTTAAAAATAACTTGTACATAAAAATCTAACAACATTTTTACTTTTCAAGAAGATTTACCATACTGTTGCCAATCTACTATGAAACATGGAAATTCGAAGTCCATTCTCGTTTAATTCATTTTTTTGACAGTGAATCACTTACTGCTGAAAAAAGAAATATTACGCTGGTATGGAAGTGAGAACATTACAATCATTGGGGGCAGTGCATCACATTTGGCTATATAAACAACTGTACCCCATAATTACTCCAACTCATTCTCCTCTTTCATGTGATACAAACATGACTTAACACAAGATTAACCATCCATAACATCATAATTCGATCGCACAAGACTGTTTTTTATTTAATATGCAAGTCCAATAATTATGTATCTCATTGGATTTAGAACGAGTGGAAACAAAATAGAAAGAACAAAGTAATTGAAGCAACTCAGAACTATCTTATTTCCATAATCGTATGTTATAAAAAGCCCCCAAATTCCTACAAAATAGCCTTAGCCATCAAATACAACAGTTCTCTATTCCTCCTACCCATTAGAAAAACAAAACAAATGCTGAATGAAGATAAGGAATCACAACAGAAGCAACGATGAACTGAAAAGAGTTTCCATTAAGATTTATCCAAATGGAAAACTAACCATAAAATGATGGCAACCTTCAATATTGCAGTGAATAAGAAGCTACAACATGGAAGAGAAGAGAATCAACTCAGAGTACCAGAATGAGCTCCTCTTGCAAAAAGCGCAATCCGACCACACCATTGAGTCGGATGAATCTATCAATCATGTAGCGTACCCAAAAGGTCTTCATCTCTAAACAAATGGAACCTGCAGATAAACCCAAATCAAAGAATTCAAACTAAAATCAAGAAAATTCATACAAAAATGCTATTTTAATTTAGTTCTTCTCTCAAAAGTACTTTTTAAGTGTTTTTATGCTCTGAAAGTTTCAAAAACACTTGTTCATTATCTAATCAAATATAAGAGTTAATGCACTAGCTTTAAATCTTTCTACAAATCATCTTAAATTCACTCTTAGCCCTAAATCTTCCTGTACATTTTAGTTGATTCAGCTTTATGTTTTCTCTCTTGGACTTTGAAATACTTAGTTTTAACACAACAAGTTAAGTTCTATCCCATAACTCTGTAGAAACCAAATTTAGCTCTTAAACTTTTTTTTTTATTAATTAGTTTAACTAGAATTCAAATTCATTAAGAATCGGAGATGGGGCCCCAGAGACATGAGTTTACGTTAGTGAACTTAAAATGCAAACAAAACAAGCATAATAAAAAGTGCAGGACGAATTATATCGCAGACGACCATTTCTGCAAACAAAGAAATAAAACTAAGTTAAAACTGTTTAAAATCATACTCTTTCTCTCCAAGCTTCACCGACGTGCCTCCATATTCAGGCAAAAGAACGGTATCACCTTCTTTCACACTGACCGGAATCAGATTCCCGTTTCTATCCCGTGCACCAGGACCCACTGCAACCACCTTACCGGAGTTCAACTGTCGCAGAAAACATCCGTTAATCGCTTCGCCATTCGTCTTTGAGTAAGGACAAGGAAAATTGAATTGAAACTACAGATAAAATTAATGCTACATTGCAAATACCTTGGTGGAGCTCTCTGGGAGAAGAATGCCGGCGGTGGTTTTGGAAGGAGGAACAATTTTCTCGATCAGGACACGATTGAAGAATGGAATTAATCGCTTCGCCATTCGTCTTTGAGTTGATTGATCGTGCAACGCCTGTGTTCGGAGAATTAGGGTTTTGGAGTAGGAAGGCGACGAGAAGAGGTGCTTTTATGTGGCGCTATTGGAAGAAAGGGCGTGCAAAATTTCGGGTTCTGGATGCGCCTAGAAGGTTCTACGCGTTAGGGTTTTAAGTGCTTTGATGTTCTTGGGTTTAGACCTTTTGGAGAGTGCATTAAGAAGGCCCAATGGGCTTCCGGAGATTGCATTAAGAAAGCCCATTGGGCTAATTTTCGGAGAGCGCATCTAAAGGCCCATTTGTATTTGAGAATGTAAATAAGCTATCTTTTGTTACACATATATACATATACATGGAGCTTAAAACATAAATGTAAAATCATATTCTTATTAATAAGCGCAAGTTAATTTATATTTGTCAATATTGTTTAATTTCAAATGTATTTCTTAGTATTAGCATTACAGTAGCTACATTTTTTAAAATGTTTTTCAGTTACAAACATCAGCCGCTTGTTCCTGTTCATGGTGATTCAGAGAGTGGAGCGCAGTCTCAGACAGCAATATTAGCATTGGGATTAAAATCTGATTTGTTACAAATTAAATGCAAGTTAGTGGAATGAACGGAGTTAGCTGTCTCTTTTTGTTACCGTTAGAAACAGAGCATTTATGGAAAAAAATACACTCCTCTGTTTCGCAGAGTGGCACTAAGAAGACGATTGTCCTCAGAATTTCCTTAATCAGATTTCAATCCAACGGCATCGGAGTGGTTTAGGATGTGAATCAATTTAGGAAAATTTGAGTCAGAGCCGTTAATAAATACCCTTCACCTCTCGGCTCTCACTGCCACCTCACTTACTCATCTCTGTTTGCTTGCAGCTCAAGGTTCTACGTGCTCTGTTTTCTGCGATTGAGTTATGGGTTTGAGAAGACTTAAAAACGACATTTCTTTTCTTGATTTGGACCTTGGAGTTCACATTCCTCGAAGAAAGAGGGGTTCTTCCGGCTCTGCTATTACCAAACGTTCAATCTCTATGATGGAGTGCGCTACCATTCTGATTGCATTCTCCAACTCTGTCACTCATGTCCTTCCCTCTGCCTATCTTCCACTTCGAACCACTAACGGAAAACCCATCACCAACACAAAACCCATCACTAAAAGAAAACCCATCACTGAAAGAAAACCCATCACTGAAAGAAAACCCAGGAAGAAGAGGTGTAAGCAAACCCCCTTTCCGACCACTCCGGACATGCCGGCGGCGATGAGAGATCGAATTGGGGAGATGGGGGCGTACCAAATCCAACTGGCAATTCAAAAACAACTGCAAGATACTGACATGAACAAGAATCATGGGCGACTATCTTTCCCTGCAAAGAAACTCAAAGTGGATTTTGCAACGGAAGAGGAGAGGAGGGTACTAAAGCAACAAGAAAACAAGGGGAAAAAAGGGATGAATGTTATGATAGTGGATCCTCTTCTCCGAGAGAGCAGCATTTGCTTGAAGTTGTGGAAGATTGGGAGCGGGGATTCCTACTGTTTAATGACACAATGGAATTCATTGGTGGAACAGAATGGGTTCAAAAGCGGAGATCACGTCCAGCTTTGGAGCTTCAGAAAAGATGAATTGGAGGCTGAAACTCAAACCATGGTTTCTCGTCTCTGTTTCGCCATGGTTAAGCTTGATGCCACCACTGCTTCTGCTTGAAGCTGATTCTTAATTTTCCACGTAATTTTGATCGATACAGCCGAGTCTGACCTAGATTGGCATGTTTTTAGTGAAGTATATATGATAATATGTCTTTTTTTGTGACAACAACGTTATAGTCCATTAACGTATGTTGTGAATTAATGTTTTGTTGAGATAGGACCCTAAATAACTGGGTCCCCTTGGGTCGTCACGAATCACATACCAATATAGTTGGAATTTGAAAACTGACGTGTCTCCTAATCATCCCTCCTAAACTTCTCTTTTATTCATTACCAAAGATTGACTGGAAGACTTAGTCCACATCATCAATTCTTCTCTCTACATTCAATTATAAAATTTAGTTCTTTGTTTTTTTAATCATATATTTGTTCTCCTAAGTATTTAATTTCATCCTTTTAATAAATATGTAGTTAAAGTCCATGCGGGCCAGTCAAAGTCCTGCTTCACTCTCATTTTTTAAAAATAATTTTGGGTTCATTTTTTAAAAAAGGAAAACTTTTAATGATAATTGACACAGTTTTTTTTTCCATGTTTGCCCTCCACTCGAAGCCCTTTCTTTTCCATTTTTATGTCCTTTTTTGGTACTTGGAAGTTAAAAAGACATATAGAGAAATGAATCAAAATTCTGCACCTCTGCTTCCAGTTACCTTCTTATTTGGAAACTTGTGGCTTAAGTTTGGTTCTTTTCTTGGTCCTCATTCTTACTCTTCAAATTAATAATAATAATAATAATGAAAAATAATCATTTAGAAGTTTTTAAATTTGGGTTACTTTTTCATACTTATTAAATTGATTACTAAAGTCTAGAGTTATATTTGTTTTAAATTGAGAGACAATAAAAATGTTGTTGTCCTGGTGAGAAATATTAAATGCACTAAAAATATTAATGGTTTCTATACATTATCTTTTAATTTAAATGTGTTACTGGAATTGAAATCGAAATTGAAAATGTGTATTCTCATTGATATTCATAAGCATTAAATAAAATACAAGCTACCCATCAATACATTTAAATAAAGAAAATATAAACTAATTAAATATAGAGAATAAAATAAAATATACTATAAACCAAATTATAAATAAAGAATATTAAGATATATTCATAAATAATATATACTTTAAATATTATATCTCAAATAAAAAGCTTTTGATTTATATATATATATATATATTATTTTTGTAAAACTCATCTAAAATTAAAATATTTATATGTTTGATTATGTTTTTTTAACAAAATGTTGTTATTAACGTCAAATTACTTCAAACGACAAATAATAAATAAATAAATAAATAAATAGAAGCATTTAATCATATATAAATGAGAATAAAATAAAACTCAATAACAAATGCTATATAAAAAGGAAAGAACATTCTAGAAAAGTAGGAAAGGAAAAGAAATATAAAGAAGAAAATAATTCATAAATATTTTTAAAAAACAGAAAAAAGAAAAAGAAAAAAAGAGATTCAGTTATTAAGATTGCTGACCTGGCGATAAACCGTTAAACCAAGGAGACCAAGACGAGAAATTTTCCAAATCTTTCTCCACCTTTTGTAATTCTGACGTTGACATGAACTCAACTCATACAAATTAAAAAATTAAAAATTTATATAATTTTTTTTAAAATTTAATTTCATATCTAATAAATTCATTAATTTTTTAAAAAAATTAAAATTTTAAGTAGGGATCAAATAATTTGTCTTTTAAGGAATGAAGATTAATATCTTATTGTATCCCACTTAATTTTGTTTAAATTAATACAAAGACAATGGTATAAAAACCAAATAATGTCCACAAAAACTATATAATAGGGCCCAGTAGTTAAAAAATAGTGCGTCACTCTACTTTTATGTAAGTTTCCGACCATATTCCTAAATAATGCGTTGATTATATTCAATGCAACATAGTACAACATTTTTCCATCTCAAACGCGTGGGGCCCCTTTTCTCTCTATATGGACCCATTTCCAAAAGGGACAAAAGGAAACATCCTTCTAGGGATGTAATAAATCATTTAGTATATAGTTTCATAAACTATAAATCAAAATATTAGTTAATAGTGTGCTTATATATATATAATTGGATGGACTAATTAAGATAAATATGTGGATTTTTATTAAAAAATTATGAAATAAAAAATTTCATATGGTTCATATATTTATAAATTTGTAAAAAAAATATTAGTAATGTTGACAAGATAGAAATAAAGATTAATATATATATAAATAATAAATGAATGCAGGAAGGCATAAATAAAACTTGGGTGAGAAGATGATGACCTTGACTAGTGTTGAAAGACTTGATTAAAGTAGATCTCCTCTCCTCTCTATGGTCTATAAATTGCATATACTTGCTTCCTATTTTCCCCCACAGCTTTATTCATAATCTCAATTTCAGTGCTTTTTGTTTTGCTATTCAGTCCTCCCATTTCTTTTGATTTGCAGTTCTCCCATTTTTCTGGTACATGTTTCTCTCTCTCACTATTAAAAAAAAAACAATTACAAATATTATGCTGAGAACATGAAGGATTTTTTTTTTTTTTTTTGTGCAGTTGAAAGCAAATGGGTACGAAGGGGAAGACGATCGAGGTTTTTGGATTCGGGCGAGAGGTGAGCGCCGGCGAGGTGAAGGAATTTATGGAGAATCACACCGGAGAGGGAACGGTATCGAAGGTGAGGATTTCGAAACCCAAGTACGAAAAATCCCGGTTGACATCTGCGAGGGTGGAATTCAGGAGCAAAGTGGCAGCGGAGTACGTGGTGGAGAAGGCGGAGGCGGAGGAGCGGCTGTGGTTTGGAAGGTGGTATCTGAAGGCGAGGAGAGTGGAGAGGGAGAGGGAGAGGGAGATGAGGGTGGAGAGATTGGAGAGATTGGAGAAGGTGAGGGTGCAGTTGGGAAGCGTGATTTGGAAGGATGAAATGAGGGTGATTTGGAGAGGGGAAGATTGGAGCGTGGAATATGGAAATGGAATGAGGAAATTGTGGTTTTATTTGAGTTATGGGGTTGAAGATGATGACTACAAAATGGAGCTCCGGTTTGAGAACATTCTGGGAGTTCAGCTTCGTTGCCCTCACAATTCATCTTCCAATCTTTTTCTCATTCAGGTTTCTTACTTTTTCCTTTTAAATTTACAACTATACGAACATTAACTTCTTTCATGTCAAAAACAAAAGTGTTTATTAAATGATTTATATTGTTAAATTAATAAAAATACAACTACTCTCTCCCTCAAAAATATCATTTAATGTTTCATGTCAACAAAAACTTTTTTTTTTTTTTTTTTTTTTTAAAAAAAAAACTCTTGAAAGCGTTTTAAATTTATGACTTCATTGAAATTTATCCGAAAATGTAGCGTACTTTAATCTTTATTTCTTAAAAATCTATTTACAAACATTTTTAATATATTAAATAGAGTATATTAGGAATAATAAGAGTTGTGTTAGGTTCATATTTGTGTGGGCATTTATTTTTGGGGTACAATTCAAGTTATGTAGAACTCTTTAACTATACTACATGCTTAATTAATTAATAATTACTAAAATAAAAAATCTAAAATAATAAAAAATTAAAAGAAAATTTCACCCTTCAAATTATATTTGATTTTGTTCGAATCGTTTAATTGGCAGTTGCAGGGTGCTCCACGGATTTTCAAGAAATGTCCATCCTCTTCTTCTTCTTCTTCCTCTCAATTCTATTCCAAGGAATCAACTGGTTTCCGCTGGATCAGAGATGTGGATTTCACTCCATCGTCTTGTATTGGACAATCCTTCGCTCTGTGCTTCGAAGTTTCTCCTGGAGATCAACTTCCTTCTTTCTTCCAAACATTGGTCGGCTATAAAGAAATCTATGGCCCTTTCAAACTGTCCACAGGTTCTGCTTTCTCTTCCACTTCAAATCTCGTTCCTATCGTTACTCCACCGCAACCATTTCATATCCCTTATAAAATTTTGTTCAAAATCAATGCCCTAGTTCAACATGGTTATCTTCCTGGATCAGCGCTGGATGATAAATTCTTCCGCCTGGTTGATCCCACTCGATTTCGTTCTGACTACATTGAGTACGCCCTAGAAAAATTGTTTAGTTTGAAGGAATGTTGCTATGAACCACAGAAATGGCTCAAGCAGCAATATCTGTCATTCTGCAGCTCTATGCAGCTTCCATGGAAAGCTAATATTTCTTTGGATGATAGCCTCGTCTATGTGCATAGGGTTCAAATTACACCTGCTAAGGTGTATTTTCGTGGTCCGGAGGCGAATCTTTCTAACAGAGTTGTACGTCGCTTTATTGATGATATAGATAATTTTCTTCGCGTTTCTTTTGTTGATGAGGAGTTGGATAAAATTTATTCCAGTGATCTGTCTCCCCGTACGTCTACTGAAAAGATTGAAAGAACTAGGGTTTATGATCGAATATTATCTGTTTTAAGAAATGGTATAGTCATTGGTGGCAAGAAGTTTGAGTTTCTTGCTTTCTCGGCAAGTCAACTTCGTGAAAATTCGTTTTGGATGTTTGCTTCGAGGGAGGGGCTTAATGCAGCAGATATCAGGGAGTGGATGGGTGACTTTCGTGAGATAAGAAATGTGGCGAAATATGCTGCTCGACTCGGTCAATCTTTTGGCTCGTCCAGAAAAACTTTGTGTGTTGAAGAAAATGAAATTGAAGTTATTCCTGATGTAGAAGTTGAACGGAAGAACATCAAATATTGTTTCTCTGATGGGATTGGAAAGATATCCGAAGCATTGGCTGAGATGGTTGCTGAAAAATGTGGTTTGATCAGTCATACACCATCTGCATTCCAGATCCGATATGCTGGATACAAGGGCGTTGTTGCTGTTGATCCCACATCCAAAAAGAAATTGTCATTAAGAAAGAGTATGTTGAAGTATATGTCACTTGACACTCAACTTGATGTTTTGTCATGGAGCAAGTACCAACCCTGTTTTCTCAACCGTCAGGTGATCAACCTTCTGTCCACTCTTGGAATTCAGGACGACGTTTTTGTGAAACAACAAAAGAAGGCTGTTGATCAACTTGATTCTATTCTAAGAGATCCATCAAAGGCATTAGAAGTGTTGGAATTGATGTCCCCGGGGGAAATGACTAGTGTTCTGAAGGACATGCTTTTGTTTTACAATCCACACGAAGAGCCTTTTCTAAATATGATGCTACGGACGTTTCGAGCAGATAAATTGTTAGATTTGAGGACCAAATCAAGGATATTTGTTCCTGAGGGAAGGACAATGATGGGTTGCCTGGATGAAACCCGGACCCTTGAGTATGGGCAGGTGTTTATTCACTGCTCTGTCCCTGGGAGATCAAGCGAAAGTAATTTTGTTGTCAAAGGTAAAGTGGTGGTTGCTAAAAATCCCTGTTTACACCCAGGGGATGTGCGTGTGCTCGATGCTGTTGATGTGAAAACTCTGCATCATATGGTGGATTGTGTTGTTTTTCCACAGAAAGGGAAAAGGTAAGCACGCTTATTGTGGATGAAGTGTTTATGTATTCATCACATTTCACGGGTTCATGTTCATATGTTTGGCAAATTCATGCACTTCACATATATGTTATAGTAATATTTGTAATATGTGATGTTAGGCCTCACCCAAATGAATGCTCTGGGAGTGATTTAGATGGTGACTTATACTTTGTTTGTTGGGATCCGGAGTTGACTTGTATTAGACCAATTAAACCTATGAGCTACGAGCCTGCACCAACCATTCAGTTGGATCATGATGTGACAATTGAGGTATGCTTTCAGGAACTGTTTACTTCTAGTGCAAACACACACTTCATCATTTTCTTTCTAATAATATACATTGCTGATTTGATTCACAGATTCGAACAGATTGTATTGTGAAGTTTGAATAACATGGTATCATTTGAATACAGGAAGTGCAGGAATACTTTGCCAACTACATGGTGAATGATGGTCTTGGTGGCATTGCAAATGCTCACACTGTCTTTGCTGATAAGAAGCCTAAGAAGGCAATGAGTGCTGAATGCATTGAGCTTGCAAAACTATTCTCTATTGCTGTTGACTTCCCGAAAACTGGTGTGCCAGCAAACTTGCCGCGCTCTCTTCGTGTCCATGAGTATCCAGACTTCATGGAAAAACCTAATAAACGGACTTATACATCGAATGGTGTTATCGGGAAGCTTTTTCGAGGAGTGAAAGATGTTTCTTCAGACATCAACAACATTGAAACCTTCACTAGGGAAGTTGCTGCCAAGTGCTACGATCCAGACATGGAAGTTATGGGTTTTGAAAATTATTTAAGTGAAGCTTTTGACTACAAAAGCATGTACGACTTCAAGTTGGGTAACCTAATGGATTATTATGGTATAGAAACAGAACCTGAATTAGTGAGTGGAAATATTCTGAGGATGGGAAAGTCTTTCGATAAAAGGAATGACATGGAACAAATTAGCCTTGCCATGAGGTCGCTAAGAAAGGAGGCTAGGGGTTGGTTCAACGAGAAGGGAAGTAAGTCTATTTACAACAACAACAAAGACGAAGACGATGAATATGCAAAAGCATCCGCTTGGTACCATGTTACGTATCACCCGAACTTCTGGGGTCGTTACAATGAAGGTATGCAAAGAGATCATTTTTTGAGTTTTCCATGGTGCGTTTCTGAGAAGCTTATTCAAATCAAAAGGGAGAAGATGGAGTCTTCCCCAGTGTCATCTCTGATACACAAATTTGGTAAGCTGAGTTTCTACTAGCTTTAATGGTCAATAATTTTATGAAGTATTTTAATAAGGTTCTCTAATGGTTAAAGTAATAGTAAGGAGATGATGATGTCTGTGTCCTTGAGTTCTAAGATGATTGTGTCCTTGAGTTCTAAGATGATGGTGATGAAAAAGCAAGCTTGAGATCTGGAAATGTGTCTATTACATTATATTTTCTATAATATGGTCAGTGGAGTTTGAGACAAATTGTTATAGTTATTAAAGAACCGATCAGATTGTGTAATTTCCTGTTGTATAATGAATCTTTATGGGTTTTCTTACATGATTTTAGTTTTAATTATGCAATCTTTCATGGATCTTTTGAATAACCAGATTTTAATTAAAATAATAAATATGAAAAAAAAAATGTTATTATTAAATGTTTAAACACTCTATTTATATGGTTGGTATTAATTTGTAGTAGTTAAAAGAGAAGATGTGTAGCTATATTGGCGTTGTTCTATTGTTATTATTATTGTTGAGATGCGGAAACACGAGCATGAACATTTATTTCGAAAAGGCAAAAAATCTCATTAATTTTACAAAATATAACAGAGCCCGACAACGAGTACAATACAATAGTTGTTGTCACCAAAAAACATGATACTATTATTATACGTACCTTATTAAAAAAAAAAAAAAAAAAAAAATGGTAATCTTGGTCGGTCTTGGTTGGTCACATGAAATTAAGAAGCAGCTCCACTCCTATCAGCATCCAAGATGAGAGCTTCAAGCAGAAGCAGTGGTGGCATCAAGCTTAACCATGGCGAAACAGAGACGAGAAACCATGGTTTGAGTTTCAGCCTCAAATTCATCTTTTCTGAAGCTCCAAAGCTGGACGTGATCTCCGCTTTTGAACCCATTCTGTTCCACTAACCAATTCCATTGTGTCATTAAACAGTAGGAATCCCCGCTCCCAATCTTCCACAACTTCAAGCAAATGCTGCTCTCTCGGAGAAGAGGATCCACTATCATTACATTCATCCCTTTTTTCCCCCCGTTTTCTTGTTGCTTTAGTACCCTCCTCTCCTCTTCCGTTGCAAAATCCACTTTCAGTTTCTTTGCAGGGAAAGATAGTCGCCCATGATTCTTATTCATATCAGTATCTTGCAGTTGTTTTTGAATTGCCAGTTGGATTTGGTACGCCCCCATCTCCCCAATTCGATCTCTCATCGCCGCCGGCATGTCCGGAGTGGTCGGAAAGGGGGTTTGCTTACACCTCTTCTTCCTGGGTTTTCTTTCAGTGATGGGTTTTCTTTCAGAGATGGGTTTTCTTTCAGAGATGGGTTTTCTTTCAGTGATGGGTTTTCTTTCAGTGATGGGTTTTGTGTTGGTGATGGGTTTTGTGTTAGTGGTTCGAAGTGGAAGATAGGAAGAGGAAAGGATATGAGTGACAGAGTTGGAGAATGCAAACAGAATGGTAGCGCCATCCATCATAGAGATTGAATGTTTGGTAATTGCAGAGCCGGAAGAACCCCTCTTTCTTCGAGGAATGTGAACTCCAAGGTCCAAATCAAGAAAAGAAATCTCGTTTTTAAGTCTTCTCAAACCCATAGCTCGATCGCAGAAAACAGAGCACGTAAAACCTTGAGCTGCAAGCAAACAGAGATGAGTAAGTGAAGCGGCAGTGAGAGCCGAGAGGTGAAGGGTATTTATTAACGGCTCTAACTCAAATTTTCCTAAATTGATTCACATCCTAAACCACTCCGATGCCGTTGGATTGAAATCTGATTAAGGAAATTCTGAGGGCAATCATCTTCTTAGTGCCACTCTGCGAAACAGAGGAGTATTTTTTTTTTTCCATAAATGCTCTGTTTCTAACGGTAACAAAAAGAGACAGCCAACTCCGTTCATTCCACTAACTTGCATTTAATTTGTAACAAAATTAGATTTTAATCCCAATGCTAATATTGCTCTCTGAGACTGCTCTCCACTCTCTGAATCACCATGAACAAGAACAAGCGGCTAATGTTTGTAACTGAAAATAAATTTTTTTAAAAAAATATTGACAAATATATGTGATGATTCAACAGGGTCATAGATTAAGGTTTCTACTCTCCATGTCGACGTCGTCAAACAACAAACGCCTAGTCACGATCTGATCTGTCCTTGTAAAAAAAATGTTTTATGTATATATAGTGTTTTCCTAAAATGATGGAAGTATTGTTGTTTTATATTTTGTTAAGCTTTGTATGAAATTATATGCATATTTTGTTATGCTAACTCGTTGCCGAAAACACTCACTCGAGATTATAGAATACTTTTTAGAGATGCTGCCATATTTATTTGTGATCATCTAGATTTATTGGGTCAGTGATCGATCTTTTAACACCTCTCCCCATAGCTCGTTGTTTGTCTACCATGTTGATCATCATCTTCTATAATAACTCCATAATCACCCATTTTTGGATTGGCTGAGATCACACTACATTAAATTAATAATTACATATATAAGAGACTGGCTTAAACTCACCAGCTTCTATTCTCTTTTCAACTTCATTGCTCATCAGCACTAGTTTCTGAAACCACATGCACCAAACCGAACTTAACATGCAAACAAATCTTACTATTTTCCAAGTTCAGCCTAGCTCCGATCACCACCCAATGCCCCGGACTGTCCTGCGGCCCTTTACGCATCTCCGACAATTCTACGAATTTCACAAGCTTCTGAGCCTGAAGTGGCACCGGTGGGCCGTGGTGAAACACTCCCGAATCGACAATGACGGTAGCGGGGTCGGGTGGCTTCTCCTTGGGGGCAGAGGAGGCGCCAGAGAGGGAGGTGCTGATGGCAGAGAAGATGCCAGACTTAGGGGAGATGTCGGAGGAGTGGCGTGCCCAATTCGTTTGAACGATGTAGGAATTAGAGACCTTGGAGTAGAGGAGGCCGAGATGGAGAGCAGCCTTCGAGTCGTGATGTTTCACGACGTGGAGTTGGGCTCCGGTGACTATGAAGGCTGCTGGGGTTGGGGTGGCAGTGGCCCAGGTGGGGTCGTACGTGACCGGAGCTGTAGAGACGTAAGAGAATTTGTTGCGATTGAGAGGCTCGACGTAGCGATCATCGGCGACGTGTAGCGAAGAATGCCAGAGGGGAGGGTTATGTTGAGTGATATTGTTTTGGAGAAGAATAGGAGTAGTTTGAAGATGTTGGATATGAATTGCCAACCTGCAAATCGAACCGCTTTAAATTATAACCTATGATCGATCAAAAGTCAGAAGATTGAATTCCGACCAAAAAAGTCAAATGTGAGTAGTAAATATTTATTACCTATTAGATTTGATGCCCTCTAGATACAATCTCAAGCCTGTGACAGGTTTGTTCTCTGATGTAACCTGTAAATAATAATGAATCAAATCAAATTTGAACTATATATTATAGTATGATATCATTAAATAGATAGCAATGGTTTACCTGAGTAGTATTTACATAAAGTTTTGGACCCATCAAGTTGGGTTGAAGATAAGGAGAAGTAGTAATGTTGGGAGTTGGTCCTAAAGGAAGGTCATTATGAATGGGTGCCCAAATCTTGTGCACTTGAAAGTCCAAAAAGTACTGCAAATCTGCTATAGGAGGCTTGTCTACAACCGAACAAAAACGCGTATGATGATCCAAAGAAACGCCAATTAACACGAGATGAGAGCGACGGGAAAGAAATTGTATACGTACATCGAAGATAAAGATTAATGGCATGGGAAAGAAAGCCCTTGCCAGGAACGCGATCGAGAAGGGAGATGATCGGAATGAACTGAAAATGAATTGCGTCGGGCGATTCGAGCACGGTTGGGAGCCACTCACAATGGGTACTTGCTGTTGGACTCCCTCCTTTCTTTGAAGTTATTACTATTATTCCCTACATGAAAACAATCCACAAACAAAGACTCATAAATCACAAAACTTACATAGAAGCTTTTGAGATATATGTATATATATGAACTTACGTCTTTTGCACTGACGGAAGAGAAGTTGGCATAAGCCACGAGCTTTGGATCAAACAAGTTGAAGGCCTGTGGTAGCTGCAGTAATAATATATGCCTTTTATAACTTGTTCTTGCAAAGTGTAGCACTTTGTGTGAATGAGAAGGAAGTAGGTACCTTGGTTTTGTGATGGTCTTTGGGTTTTGAATGTGGAGGAGGGAAAGTGCAGGCGCCGGTGAAAAGCTGATCTCCCAGCTCTTCCAAGTGGCTTTTCAGCTCTGAAGCTTCCAAATTGGAGGACTTGTCTTGCCTTACTAGGACCACGTCGTGCCCGCCGATGCTAAGCCCAACGATTATATGAGTTCCATACTTTTCAATGAACCTGAGAAAAATTATCCCCTAAAGTTACTTCTACGTCATAAATAGTTCAAGAGGGTTTTATCAAATCAAAAGAATGAAACTCCTCCAAACTCTACACTGTATGGTTTCATATATTGATAGAGCTAAATATTGAAATGTATTAATGAAATAAATGTCGAGGATTGTTGGGATGGACTCCCACGTTCGCTAATTTAGAAAATGATCGTGAGTTTATAAGAAATATATCTCCATTGACATAAGACTATAAGAAATATATCTCCATTGACATAAGACTATAAGAAATATATCTCCATTGACATAAGACTTTTTGAATTAGTCCAAAATAAAATCACGAGAACTTATATACAAATTTAACAATATTATATCATTCTACATCTACAAAATTTGAAAAGAGAAATAAATAGTACTGCATGTGTTGTTTTTTCCTGGCTATTTTCCTGGAGACCAAGTATAAAGTCTAAGGTCTCCTTTCATTATTTGCGACTATTAAAAAGAATATATAAATGATTTCTAGCACTTGAAGGAAGAATTGGAAATTGCATGGGCAGCCATTTAAAAAAAAAAAAAAAAAAAAAAAAAAAAAAAAAAAAAAAAAAAAAAAAAAAAAAA
>NW_019268518.1:2476221-2517653 GCF_002738365.1 Cucurbita moschata
AAAAAAAAAAAAAAAAAAAAAAAAAAAAAAAAAAAAAAAAAAAAAAAAAAAAAAGATACAAGCACCTCGACAATGAATAAGAACAAGAACACTACCAGTTGAGTTATTTGACCATCAAATCCATTAAAGGAGGGGCTGCTAATAAATTTCTACTCTTGAAATTTGTGAACCAAAAACAAAAGCATACCAGCCATTCGATTAGTTGACTTTCTTGTAAGAATCAAGGCTCCAGATTTGTGTTTATACACCCTTCACCAAACTCTTAACCAATCATTATTGATTGTTATGAAATTAAATATACCCCATTTCTTCGTCTTTTTTCTATGGGTTAATAAATATATTAATAAAATTATAATTTTAGACGCCAATTTAATGATTTGGTCAAACTTTTTTAAAATTTTTTTGTAATTTTGGAAATATTTTAAAATACAGATCGGAAACTAAAGAGAGAAAAAGAAAAAAAATCCAACCACTAGCTGTCCTTGATAGATGAAGGTCGGGTAAGCTTAACAAGTGTTCCCACTTGCTTCAGTCAAGAGCCTTCACCTATTTCACACACCATATTCCTACGTTTTTTCTCACAAAAAATAAAATAAATAAATAAATTTAACAGTTTTTATATTATATTCGCCTATTTGTTAGGGTGATATAAGGAGTACATCTTAATTAAAATAAGATAAAATAAAACAAGTGCTTGTAATTATGGAATTTAAGATTTTAGTATCTTTCCACAATCATTTTGTTATTTACTTACTAACATAACCCTTATTTAAAATCAAATCAAGTGTATCTTTAAAATCATTTTCTTTTTCAATATCATTACTATTAAATTCAAAGTGGTTGACTAAGATAAAGAATTAATCCTGCTTACACTTAAAATTACTATTTAAAACCCACTCACTTTATTTATTTTAAAACATTCATCCAACATTTTAGAATTATTACATATTTTTTATAATATGTTTTTTAAAGTTTAATAATATTTTTAAATAGATTACGATAAAAAAAAAAGTGGTTTAATTATTATTATTTTGTTTTTATTGTAAGATTGGATTAATTCATTTCATTTATTAAAATATTTTCGTTATCTTTCTATTTTAGGAACATTAAATTTTAAAGGAATATATGTTGGATTTTGATAAAAAAAAAATAAATAAATAACGATTTTTAACAGGGAAAAAAATAATAAAAAGTTAATTATATTATTTTAAGCAAAATATGAATTAATTTTTAATATAGAAATATATTAAATTAAAAATTAAGACGCCAACTTAACAAGAAACATGGGGAGACGTGCGAATTAGAAATTAATTTGAATATTGAAATATAATTGAATTTAGTTATTAATTATTTTATAAAACGGTGGAGATAAAATTTGGAATGGTACCTTGCGATGGCGGGGGGATCCCAAGAGGACGGCACGGCGGCGCGGACCTCATCGGAGAGGCGGAGCGGATAGCGATCAATGTGAGCGTTAAAGAGACTGATGAAGTAACCGTCAAGCCCTAAGCATTTGGTGTTCACCGCATCCATCGCCCAACACCCGCTCTGGAATCCGAACATCGCATTGAAGAAACCGGACGGAATTTTTCCTGGAATCGAACATTTCCGATTGAAAAGTTCCGACATCTGCGAATCGCAATCGCCATTGATTCCGATATGAATCGAATTTCAGAAACATCGAAAACAGAGGAGAGGAGAAGAGAATAAGAAATCGATTTAGGGCTTCACCTGATTGAAGTTGAGGATATCAGACTGGTAGCGAGTCCGATCGCCTCGATCGCATTTGATATCGATTGAGACGTCCTTAACAGGGCCGAAGCCAGGAACGATGAGATCTCGTCTCTGCGCTTCGTTGAGCAGGACGAGCCTGTGTTTGCCTTTGCAGTACTTGAGCTTGAAATCGGAGGTCAGATCAAAGCCTTTCCCGAGGCTGGCGAGAGCGGCGTCCACAATTCCATCTCCCATTCTGTTGCTCTGTGTTGAGAAGCAGAGATTAATGGCGGAAGGAGATTATCTTCTCCTGTTTCTTATTCTCTCACTCAATGCAAATTTTGTTGACGAGGTCATCCCTTTTTTTTTTTTCTTTTTTTTATTTGCTTAGTCAATTAAACGACTTCAAATTTTATTATTCTTTATATTATATTAAAATAAAATAACTTCTTTTGCTTTCTCACCATTTTTTATAAATAGTAATTCATTTAAGTTAGGCACCAATTTAAAAGGAAAACTATAATAATAAAATCTGGAGGTATTTAAGTAAATATGTTTTTTAAAATTCTTTAAAATTTTATAATTATATCAGGCCAATGTATTATTATCATTTTAAGGTTCGATAGTCAAATTTCTACTCCCGCAATTATTGGACTAAAAAAATTCATTTTTTCACTCATTATGGTCAAAAGAAGAATTAGCTAAGGTAGAAATGAGAACTAGAAAAAGAAGGGATTGACCAAAGTTGTCCCGAAGTTTGAAGATTCTTGGTATCATCTGCTCGACTTAGCTTAATCTTCCTTTTGACTTAAATTGTAAAGAAAGTTATCGAGCTTTTCTATTAAAATATCAAGAAAATTTAACATTTGTTGGGTGAAAAATCGTACTTAAATAAGAATTTTATGTATATGACTTACGTTTACGAGTTCAAAAGTTTGAATTAATATAGCTAGCAAAATTAATAAAGTTGCACCATCGACCAATCAAATTTATGTATCGATCGATACAAAACTCTCTAAAACTATTTGAACATAGTTCGTTCTAATCAAACGTCTTTATTAAGTATACTATCCAAGCTTGCCAATGAAGTTGACACAAGAGGCCAATGTGAACGTGAAAGAGGCCAATGTGAAATTTGTAGTTAGTCAAGTTTCTAGTGGTAGAAAAAGACAAATAGTATCGCTTGTGTGAAAGATAGGAAGCAAACACACTTTATTATAAAGGGACAATACGTTAGGTCCTACAAGAAAACTTTTGTCGTGTATACATAAAATACCCATAAATCGACCTTTTGTGTGTGTGATAGTATTATCTGGATAGCTCGATAGCATAAATGTTGAAAATATTATCATAAATTTGAATTCTCCTACTATTATGTCTTAAAAAATGTTTTATTTTAACACAACTCTTTCCATACATATCTTAATTCATTTACGAATGGCTCTTTTTGAAGACTTATTCAATAAATTGATTAAAGAAGTCAAAACACATCTTCGTTATTTAAATGTTGATTGTAAAACCTACTCTTCATATATATTATTAGTCCCTTGATGTGCATAATATGAGTACATGTTAACTACATGTCGAGCTATATTTACTTTGTTTTTTAACTAATATGAATTGATGTATAACGACTCATGTCCAAAATTTAGATCAGAATTTTGATAACCCTAACATTTCTCTGCAACATGGTCATGTTATTCTTATCTTAAATTATTTTTATGAGCGAAGACTATTCTCATAAACTAATACGAGTTCTTTTAGTATATCTTGTACTCACTCAAATGTTTTATGAGCGAGTACTATTTTCATAGACAATCATATTTAACTTGAAGTTCTTATGATTGAGATACTGAGGAAAAAAAAACACACACACACACAAACAGATTGTTGATATAAGTAATAGCTATAACTTCTCTTAACAATTTCTTAATCATCATTTCATAACCTTATAACCCGTCTTATTGATTGATTCATATTTCTCTTTTTTGTAACTCAAATGTAATAGAATAAAAATTGACAAATGTACGAACACAACGCAAGTCAAGTCAAGTAAAACGGACTTTCAATTGGCAAACACAAAAGCTTCATGATTTTGTGGTCTTTTTTCCATTCAAGTCTTTAGCTTTTGTAATGGTTTGAAGACAAGTTCCAAACTTTATAGTTATGATGTGATTGTTTGTGTATAATAATGGCTACTACACAGCATGTTCATATATCATATTTGAGTACCCATTTAAAAGTAGAGTAAGGAACATACCCATCATTTAAAATTCTAAATAAATATTTGTATTCAATAAAATGAATCAAATTCCCAACATTTGTTATAATATAGATGAACAGAAATGTGAAAGGAACTAAAACATATGATTGGCCCCATCCATATTATTCTAAAACTATATTAAATTATTTTATGACATTTATATGATATATAAGTGGAGTTAAAATTATTTAATACCAAACCCAAAATATAAATTAATAAAATCAAGGGGGCTGTTTGCAAATCACACTTTTAACTTCCAAACTTTTGGCTATAATTTTATAATATAGCAGATTATATTTTATTTTAAAAAAAAATCATTAGTAATGAATCCTCCAAACACAATTTTTTTTTAATTCTTTTAATGATTCCTTAATATTAACATTTACATTTTTCAAACAAATATGTGAGAAGGATATTCATATGACTTGATAATCTAATCTGTCTGAACTATCGATACTCAATTTAAATTAACGAAAATTGAATGGAGTTAGATTTTTTTTTTCTTCTAATTAGGATTAGGTTGAATTTTTAAAAAATCTAAAAATTCATGTCATTTTGGAGATTGACATGTTTTTAGTTGGATTGACTCGAAAATAAGTTTACAATCTAATCCAGTCATACTCTACTCTTAAGATTATTATAAAAATTAAGAACCATAGATGTTTGATACGAGATTTATGAGATTTTAGTTGTTAATGTAAGTGGATAAATATGTGTTAAGGATATTTAATACTAAATTATAATTTATTATATATATCATATTTGATATTTTATTAAAGGTAAATATTTAGAGATTTGCCCCTTATAACCCGTCTTATAACCCGTTTCTATATATTGTTCTAAATAAATAAAAAATAAAGTTGATATTATATAAAAATAAAGAGTGAGCAATGAATGTGAAAAGGAGTAAGTAGAAAAATTACCATTATGTGTGAAAGGAGGAAAGGAAGTCTATGTAGACACACAAGTCTTTGCTTTGAAATTTGGAGTGTAATTAATTTAGGATAAATTTTTATGGGTTCTCCTTTTTTCTATTTTTAAAATGTAAAATAATGGTTAGTTTTAAATGTTTTTATTATGATTATAATTTTCCAAATATCTTGGTATTTTCACGTTCTTCTTTTGACTTTGATGTAATATCAAAATCTTCGTCCATAATTCAAATTTCATACTCTACGATTCGGATGAGAGCGGTTTAGATGGCGCTCATCACGAGTTTAAGGTACTTTATAGGTCTCTTTTTTGCTCGTTAATAATAATTTTACTTATTTATTTTCTATGTTACAAAATTGAATTTGTTTACGACCTATTTCTTCCGAGTTTATTTTAGGTTGTTGTTCAATAACAATTTTTAAAAAGTTTTTAAATCTAATTTGAAAATTTTTAAAAAATTCCTTACAAAATTGAAAATATATATATATATTTTTTTTACCTATTCATCCTAATTAAATAATTAAATACATTTAAGATATTTAAAGTTAATTAATTAAAAAAATTTAATAGTTAATTTCAATCATTTTAATATTTATTATAAAAATAAATTAAAATGTAGATTTAAACAAATTTTTATTTATTTATTATAATTGGTTAAGTATTAATTTTGGTAAACTAAGGTTAGTTAGTTAATTAATTAATTCACTATATTGAAAATACAATTACAAATAAAAATATAAGCAAATTAAGAAAGGGAAACAAAAAAGAAAACTCATGATTTTGTAACGGCATTGAATACTATAATAATAAATGATTATTGGGAATACATTATTTCCTAATATTTATTTACTAACCTTTAAACTCTAAATTTTAAATATGTGTGGCAAATTACAAGAAGGGGTAGTACGTTGCTAGTTCGATTTATGTCTCCTCCATCTTGTTTCTTTATGTTCCGTAAGAGATGTGTTTTAAAATCGTGAGGTTAACGACGATACACAATGGGCCAAAGTGGATAAAATCTGTTGGTAGTGGTCTTAGGCTGTTACAAATGGTATTAGAGTAAGATACTGCGTGGTGTGCTAGTGAAGATGCTGGGTCTCCGAGAGGGGTAGATTGTGAGATCTCACATCAATTCGAGAGGGGAACGAAACATTCTTAATAAGGGTGTGGAAACATCTCCATAAGAGACGCGTTAGTGAGTTTGAGCTGTCACAAATAGTATCAGAGCCACACACTGCATGGTGTGCTAGCGTGGATGCTAGCCCCCAAAGGGGTAGATTGTGAGATCGTACAAAACACTCAAACCTCTCCTTAAGAGACATATCTTAAAACGGTGAGGTTGATAGTTTGTGAGATTATAGGAAACATTCCTTATAAGAATGTCTAAGGGTGTGGAAACCTCTCACTAAGAAATGCGTTTCAAACCGTAAAGTTGACAGTAATAAATAACGAGCATGGACCAAAACAACAATATTCGTTAATAGTAAACTTACAATAAACCATACTAAACATATTTTAAATTTTGAAATCAATTGATTGGCTTGTTTTATAATGATTAGAGAGCATTTACACAGCCACAGCCAAGTTTTATTAGGAATAATAGGCTTCACAACTAGACACGAAACGCCTTTGCAATAAGGAAAGCAGCGGCGGATGCAATGGCTCCAATAAACGCTGTTTGTAAGGCACTCATTATGGGACGATTGCCAGTGAAATGCCCCTTTGCAAACCCGAACACTAGCAGTGCTATTATGGTTACTATCACAGAGGCAACCACACCATCTTCAGCTGCCTCGAACACCATGTATGGCGACAACGGCACCAACCCTCCTATTATGTACGACACCGCTATTGTCATTGCGCTAATTACAGCCCTCTTTGGGTCTGGCTTTTCCAAACCCAGTTCAAATCTGCGCCCATCATCAACACTCTTAATTACTTTACATCATCATTTAAACAAACCCCTTTTGTGAATTTAAACAAACCTCACTTACTTCATCATGAAATCAACCCATGCTTCAGGGTTCCTTCTAAGAGCTGCAACCACTGGCTCATATTCATGGGCTTCAACACCATATTGTGCCAAGATATCTGCTACTTCAGCCGCCTCTGAAATTATTAAATCACAATTAACTCTTAATCCATAATTAAATAAGCAATTCTGTTGAAAATCACATTTGCTAATTAAGAGTAGATCATGGATTTATAACTAAATAGTATCAGATCCACACTCTTATCTCAGCTCGGTCAATAGAATCATAAGTGTCGAACAAAAAAATTGTGAGCCTCGAAGATTTAGCCAAAGATGACTCAAGTGTCGAACAAAAGGTGTACTTTGTTCGAGGGCTCTAGAGAAGGAGTCAAGCCTCGATTAAGGGGAGATTGCTCGAGAGCTTCAGAGAAGGAGACCTCAAGGGAGGTTCTATGGTATACTTTGTTCGAGGAGAGGATGGTTGAGGATTACTTATTATTAGAAGTAGTCTCACGTTCATTAATTAAGAGGAATATCATAGGTTTATAAGTAAAGAATACTATCTCTATACGTAGAGGCGTTTTGGAGAAATCAAAAGTAAAGCCACTAAAACTTAGCAGACGCGTTTTAAAGCCTTGAGGGGAAGCCTGAAAGGGAAAATCCAAAGAGGACAATATCGGCTAGCGGTGGATCTAGGTCGTTACATGCTCAAACTGGACTATATCATGTCATTGCAGATGGTCGTGATTTCTATCATTAACAAAGCCAGTTAAGGCTAAATTACCTGTGTCTGGAACCTCAATCACCTCTTCTTGTTCCCTCTTCAGTTCTCTCATGTAATGATCCGCTTCACTTTTAGCGGCAAGGTATCTGAAAATGCAAAAATTTGATCCTTTTAACAGTTATTTGGGATTTTAGTCCTAAAATGTAGGAACATTGCATACCCGCCGAGTCCCATGGAGATGGCTCCGGCAGCAACTTCAGCAATGCCAGCAATGAGGATGATGCTGGAGGTAACATTGGCACCGGACAGCCCCGCTGCGAGGGCAAAGGGCACGGTGAGGCCATCGGAGACGCCGATGATAATGTCGCGGACGACTTCGCTGGACATGAAGTGCTTCTCCTCATGGTGTTGGATGAGAAGCCTCTGCTTCTCAGGGTCTAAGGAGGCAGCAGCTTCCCCCATTATGGTGCTGGAAGGTGCTGGAAGGAAATGGGGAAGTGGGTGTGAAGAAAAAGCAAGAAAATGGTCAGATTTATAGCAGAAAAGGTGTGGTGTGCAGAGATGGGACTGGATCTCTCTGTTTTAAAGAGAAGAAAAGTTGTCAAAAACAAATTGAAACTCAAAAACTAATGTTAATGACACATTTTCTTAAGTAGAAGGATTTAATTTTGGTATGTGGTACGATTTATGGTAACAAATATGTTACAAATTTGTTTGAGATATCTACTAATTGGGTAGAAAAATGAAAACTGAACCGATTGGGTTAGAATTCATTTAAGAAATTGAAGAGATGAAAATGTTAGGCAGAGGCTCCACTGGGCGGGCGTGTGCTACCCACAAGCCTTAAATCATAAGCTTAAGGCGTGTGCTACACACAAGCCCTGCCATTTTCAGGACCAAAAACCCACTCCAAATTGTTACCAAATTAAACCTTTCACATTTTTCCTTTTTTTTTTTCTTTTTCGAATAAATTAATTAATTAAAACCATTTAAAATATTATTTTTAAATAAAGAAATATATTATTATTATTAAAAAAAAAATAAAAAAAAATAAAAACTGATGGTGAAAAAGATTAGGAGAGAGTGGAGTGGGAAAAAGTAGTGTATAATGAAAGGGTGTAAGTGTGACCCCAGTGGGTAGTGGATTGGTTACCTGGTGTTTGTTCTTTTTGGCTCATAAAACTTTAAACCTTCTGGAATCCGAATCTTTTTGTGCTATATATATTTTGATAGATATTATTATATTGATTAATTATTTATGATCGGCCCTTTATTTGAGATCTCACCCCGAATGCATGAAACAAAATATTCTTTATAAGAGTAGAAATCTCTCCCTAACAAATGCGTAATAAACTAAAACAGACATTATCTACTAGTGGTGGACTTGAGTCGTTACAAATTATATTAGACCTAGACACTGAGCTATGTGCCAACAAGGGGAATGAAACATTTTTTTTATTAAGTATACGAAGCATAAGGGTGTGGAAACCTTTTCCTAATACACTATTTAAAAGGCTAATGACGATATTTAACAAGTTAAAAGTTAAACCTATTGAACAACTTGGGTGTTAGGGTCATAAAATTGAAGCTATATGGCACGATAAATAGAAAAAGAAATTATAATAGTTAAATAGTTTGATGTTGAATAAAGGTATAAACTTAAAAAAAGGGTTACGAAACTTTAGTTGCAGTAGACAAAAAAGTGAAGGGAAAGGAGTGTGGGCAGCACGTTGTGATATGAAGAAAGGCAATGGCTATGACACAACACTTTTAAGCGTTTTGTCTGCAACTAAAGCAAATGAATGCTTTGCAGCTGTCTATCAAAAAGAAAAAAAAAAAGAAAAAAAAAAAAAAAAAAAAAAAAAAAAAAAAAAAAAACCCAAATGCTCAAATTTTCAATTTCACTATTCCGATGCATGTGATCAACTTATCGGAAGTAATTACGCCTTCCATGATCGAGTAATTAGCTACCAAAATCATCATATAAGGTACTGTCTATGTTTTATTCTTAATTCTAGGAGAGGAAGTGGAGTTTTGATTTTCGCTCACAAATATTTGAGCTAATTGATCAAGGGTTCTAAGTCTCGGTTAGAGTCGAGCTAGATGAACCTTTTATTTTAAAAGACAATGAAATTGGTCTGTTAATTTCTATAATTTTACTACGCATATGTGTATTTTCAATATTTAAACGTTATTTACCTTTGGGCTTTGACTAATGAACATCCCAGGCCCAGGCCCAAACCCAGTGAATTAAAGCCCAGATATTAAGTGAACTGTTAATGCAAGTGAGAAGGGCAGCAAGGGAATTTTATTTATTCTCCATTCTTTTGTTTTAATTTATTTTTTTATTTTTACTTTAAAATTGTATTCAAATTATAATTTTATTATTAAAAAAAATTATTTTTGATCCCTGAATTTTTAGCAATGGATTCATTTGGTCCTTAAGAAAATGACACTTCTTTTCTTAATTTCTATGTTTTATGAAATAGGTTGAAAATGCCCGTCAAATATATATATATATATATATTAATTTAGAGTCCGAGAATATGCAAAAATACAATTAATATTTTCAATATCATTGTCAATTAATATATAATGGAAATATTAACTAACTTGACGTTGCTTTATCATTCTCTTTTTTTTTTTTTTAATGTTTGAATTTGTTACAAATATTTTATCTATTTAATAAAATTTTCAATTATGAATTGATGTTCGGTATCTTTATAGATATGATACGACAAGTAAACTCTTATTTTAATTCAAACAAATTTCATTAATTTTTATAATTTCTATAATATTTTTTTTAAGGTTTTGTCAACCTTCACATCAATATCAATATTTTCATTAAATATTTATTTTGTAAAAATTGGTAGGGGTGACATTTGGCCATAAAGACAAACATATATTACAAGAAAAAAAAAAAACTAAATTAATGAAAAAAAAAAAAAAAACAGCTTAGAATAAAATCTGGTTGATCATACACAAAACAAAGAAGAGAAAAATAATTGAATTTTATAATTGATATGATAAGTTAAATGTGTAATCATGGCCAAATTTTGGCAACCATTATTAAAAAATTTAATTATAGTTTAATTGAGCGATTCATTTACTAATTTAAACAAAACATTTATATCTCATTTAATTTAGTAACTGATTTCCATTTTTACAATTAAATTAGGAATTTAAAACCTTTTTTTTAAACAAATTACTGTCTTATTCTAATAATTAAAACACGTTAGACTAATTTTTTTTATTTCTTAATAAACTATTTAACGGACCATGTGAATATAATCTCTCTAGAGTTAAAAAGGATATAAATTATTAATGAATTTTAGTATTTCACTAATATATTTTTTTAAAGATTTTTAATTTATTTAAGTTTATATCTTACGAAGTTGTAGAGTTGTCTCGCGTGCATGTTATCTGTATAAACAAGACTTGAAAAATAGAGTAAAAAGAACATTTGTGCTTTCTTTTAACTAAAAGTTAAGTTTATTTGCAAGTTTAGAATCATTCAAGATTAATGTGATCAAATTTACCTGTAAAGTGATTCTGTAACGGCCCAAGCCCTCCTGTTAGCAAATATTATCCTCTTTGGGTTTTTAATTGTGGAGTGATTATGTAACGGCCCAAGCCCACTACTAGCAGATATTGTCCTTTTTGGGATTTCTCTTTCGGGGTTCCCCAAAATTTTTAAAATAAGTATGCTAGCGAGAGATTTCCACTTATTTATTGGAATGTTTCCGTTTTCCTCCACAACCGATGTGATCTCATGAATTTAAATCTAAAAAAAGTGTTCTTACCTTAAGATATTTGATAAATAATATAATTCAACAAGATTGTTAAGATCAAATTTCTAAAAGTTGCAATAATTTGGAACGAATAGAAATTTTAGCATTTGTGAACTAAAGCTTAGTTGAATTTATTAGTATGAAAGGTCGAGTTTCCTTGTGTGCGTGTATATATATATAATATATTGCTAGTTGGTTTAAAATAAGGAAAAAAAAAAAAAAAAAAAAAAAAACTCAACTAAACAATATCTAATGACCCATTTCAATAATTGGCCATCAATTTGTAATTGTTTATTAATAAAATAGATCACTGTTATTCTTCAACTTTTTATTTTAATTTTCGAAGTCTTTTTTTTACAGAAAATTTCAATGTTTGTCGCATTTACGACATAATAATTATAATATACTAAGTTTGAATTTTGCAGCAATTAAATCCTTTGAATTTTTAAATTATTATTCTTTGAGTTTGTAATAAAAGATAAATAGACATATTTAAAATCATTAATAAAAATACACATAAATTTTATACTTTATCTTTTATCTAAAACCATCGGAGTACTTTAAAAAATTTCAATACTCTTAAACTAAAAAAAAAAAAAAAAATCTAAAAAAATACACTTACAATTAGTTTTCGATAGAAATAGTTATCACTTTATTTTAAAAATACTCTTGAACTTTTAATAATGTTTAAAATGTAACAACTTGAAATTTTTTACTTAATTTAAGGTTATACATATCATGAACATTAAATGCAAAAATACTTTATTTAAATTTCTATAAAACGTCATGTTCATCTTAAAACATAGTCATGAACTTACGTGTTTCGAAAACACTTTTAAATGTGACATAACAAAAGAAAGTAAACATTTAAGTTTAAATTATTATTCATTAAATATAATATTACTATAGTTTCTTTACTGGTTTGTATATACCATCTTTTTATTTTCGTATCAGCAATATTTTTATTTTCTATTTTGTTTTTGTTTTTTTCTTTCGAAAACTATCATTTTAGGGTTGAGATGAGATAAGTGGGGAAATGATGAAAGGTTAGTGGATAGGAAGGTGGGGAAGGGTTGTTTTATTTATTTATTATTTTTTTTATATATAATTTTTTATTTGTTTATTTATTTATTTAGTTTGTTACATGAAAAAAAAAATACTCTTAAATTTTAAAAAGTTTCAAAAATATCCTTAAATTTTAATTTAAAAAATTAGGTGATTATTTTCATACTTTTTAATGTTAATTTTTTAAAGTTTATGAATATTTTGAAAATGTAATCTATTTTAAGTTGGAAGGTATTTTTCAAAATTAAAAAATATTAATTAAAGTTTAGAAAATTTAAATGTATTTTGAAACTTCTTTTTCTAAATCTAAATTATATAAAAATATTTTTAAAAATTAATGGTAATATTAAAATTCCTCAAAATTAAAGAATACTTTTAAGAAAAAGGTAAAAGTAAAAGATATTTTATTTTTATTTTTCTTCTTCTTCAAGTTCGTTAAACACGGAAGAAAATATGAATAAAATATGAAGCCTGTGGATGTGGTTAAAAAAAAAATAAAAAATGATATAAAATGTTAAAAAGTAATAAATAAATGTAGGCGCTGCGGCCAAGGTTGAAAGCCTACTCGTCACTCGAGGGAGCTGCGGCGAAGGCCTGCTTGACGAAGCTGCCATGAAGGCCTGTGAATGGATGAGAGAGACACGAACAGATGAGAGAGAAACTCGTGTTTCCCCACATGCTCCATTTTTCAGTCATTCCATCATCACAACTTCAAAAACCGCCGGCGGCGTTGTGTGATTCTAATTCTTCTTCAAAATTATTAACAAATCCTTAGTTGACCATACGTATTTCTTCTATCTTCTTCAACCACCAATTAAATCTCCATGCCTTTTACTCGCTGATTCCTCGACCCTTAACAATGTCTCTCCTTCTCGCCCTCTCTGCTCTTTTCCTTCTCTTCTTCACATCTCCGGCCGCTTCCCAGTCGCCGCCGAATCCCCGCAATTTCTCCGCCTTCTCAATCTCTCAATCCCCATGGCGTCCAACCCAAAATCTCCTTCTTCTTTCCCCCAATTCCCTTTTCGCCGCCGGCTTCCGGCAACTCCCAGGAAACTCCAATCTCTTCCTCTTCTCTGTTTGGTACTTCAACATCTCGACAGACGCTGTCGTTTGGTCTGCCAATCGTCTTTCTCCAGTCAACCGTTCGGCGGCTCTCACCATCACTGCCTCAGGCCAGCTCCATCTTGATGACGGCTCCGGCCGCAATCTCTGGCCTTCAAACGCTGTTTCAGTGAATTCAAATTCGACCAAATTAATCCTTCGCAATGATGGTGATTTGATTTATGCTACATGGGAAAGCTTCCAATTCCCCACCAACACCATTTTGCCCAATCAGACATTGAACGGAACCACTATAGTCTCCAACAACGGCAAATATGCGTTTGAGAAATCCGTGAATTTGACGTTTGATAAATTGATGTACTGGAATTCCGGCAACCCCTTCAAGGATTTTGAAAATAATGGCAAAATCAACAGAGATAATCAAAACGCGATTTACCCAAATGATTATAACATGACCCGGCTGAGGAAATTGGTTGTTGACGATGACGGGAACCTCAAGATTTTCAGCTTCAACCCGATTCCCCGGCGGTGGGATGTGGTTTGGCAAGCGCACGTAGAGTTGTGTCAGATCTATGGCACTTGTGGCTCAAATTCTATCTGTATGAGTAGTGGCAGTTACAATTCCACCTACTGCGTCTGCGCTCCCGGATTCAGCCCTGATCCTCGTGGCGGAGCACGGCGAGGATGCCGTCGGAAACTCAACATATCGAAGAAAGTTAAGTTTCTTCCGCTCGATTTTGTAAATTTCAGAGGTGGGGTTCAACAAATTTCCCTGCAAACCCCAAATATTTCAGTCTGTGAAGCGAATTGCTTGAAGAATTCGAGCTGCGTGGGGTATACATTCACCTACGACGGCAGCTCCCAGTGTGGACTTCAGCTAGACAATTTGTCGAACGGGTTGTGGTCGCCAGGGATGAAGATAGCTGCCTTCGTAAAGGTCGACAATTCGGAAACAGATCGGTCAAATTTCACTGGAATGATGTACAAACTCCAATCGACATGCCCAATCCGCATCAGCCTCCGGCCGCCGCCGGACAACACAGACAACACCACCAGAAACATATGGATAATCGTCACTATATTCATCGCGGAACTAATTTCCGGAGCGGTTTTCTTCTGTGCATTCTTGAAGAGATTTATAAAATACAGAGACATGGCTCGCACGCTTGGTCTAGAATCACTCCCCGCCGGTGGGCCGAAACGGTTCACTTACGACGAGCTGAAAACAGCCACCAACGACTTCTCGAACAGCGTCGGAAAAGGGGGATTTGGCGAAGTCTTCAAAGGGGAGTTGCCGGACAAACGTGTCATCGCCGTTAAGTGCTTGAAGAACATCACTGGCGGCGATGGCGACTTTTGGTCAGAAGTCACCATCATCGCCAGAATGCACCATCTCAATTTGCTTCGATTGTGGGGATTCTGCGCCGAGAAGGGTCAAAGAATGTTAGTCTATGAGTACATCCCCAATGGATCCCTCGACAAATTCCTCTTCGCCAAGCCTCCACCGTCCGATTCAACCGATACAGATCAAGAAACGGCATCTCTCGATTGGGGTATCCGATACCGAATCGCCATTGGAGTCGCCAGAGCAATCGCATACCTACACGAGGAATGTCTGGAATGGGTGCTACACCGAGACATAAAACCCGAAAACATCCTTCTAGACAACGATTTCTGCCCGAAATTATCCGATTTCGGGCTGTCAAAACTGAGGAAAAACGACGAGACGGCGGTGAGTATGTCTCGAATCAGAGGGACGCCCGGTTACGTGGCGCCAGAGCTCGTGAAATTGGGTTCGCATTCGATCACGACAAAGGCGGATGTGTACAGTTTCGGAATGGTGCTACTCGAGATTATCAGTGGGACCAGAAATTTCGATACGAAAGGATTAGCGGTGGAGAGCGCATTTTGGTACTTCCCGAGTTGGGCGTTCGAGAAGGCGTTCGTGGAAGAGAAAATCGAGGAAGTTTTGGACAGTCGGATTAGGAATCAGTACGACAGTGGAGCCCATTTCGGCATTGTTAATCGTATGGTGCAGACAGCGATGTGGTGCCTTCATAACCAGCCCGAGATGAGGCCGCCGATGGGGAAGGTCGTCAAGATGTTGGAAGGGAAGTTGGAGATTCCACTTCCAGAAAAGCCCTCAATTTACTTTCTTTCAGAAGGGCAGGAAGGTCATAAACAGCCTATGGGCGATGTGGTCCAGTCGGTCAATTCAATCCATCCCACCAAACTTGATTATAGTTCAGCTTCTGATAAATCCTCATAAACATGAATGTTGTATCAATTTGTGATTATAAAATGTTTAATAAATATAGATTTATTATTAAGATTTTGTCCTAAGATTAGAGGGTCCTTGTCTTTTTTTTTGTTTGACTTCTTACCTTAAAAATTTATATAATTAAAAATGTTAAATATAAGTTAGCTCCATCAATACCTCTATCTTTTGGATGTTAAATGTGTGCCAATCATCCCGTAAGTTAGCTTCTACCAGTATTTGTGTGGACAGTTTTTTTTACTGTTACATTAGTTTCATCTTTTTACATTTGTCTGAGGCAAAAAAAAATTACCCCTTCAAATCTTTTTCATTTTAAATAAAACTATTAATACTTTATTTCTTTCCCAAACATAAATAACCAAAGATTTGCTATCTCTTTCAAATATGAATTATTCTGTTTCATACAAATAACTTAATTATTATTTAATAAAATTATGAGTGGAAAAACATTACCTTCTCGGCCGGTAACATTTATTGGGACGACACAAGAGGATAGGTCTCCTCACTAGCTAGTTAACTCATAGTTGACTATATTATCCATGGTCATATCAAATGCAATAATCACATTAATATTTTTTTAATTAAGTACGATTATTAGACCGTTTTATATATATATATTTTTAATTAATTAGAATGGAGTTAATAATATGTTATCAGAATTAAAGTATTTTATTTATTTATTTTATTCAAATTTTTATACCTGAAAAGAATTTAATACCTCGATTAAAAAAAATTAAATGAATTTTAAAAAAAAGTAAATTTTTAATTTTTAATTTTTTTTAGAAAACAGGTAATAGTGATGATATAAATACTTTTAAATGAATAAAAAAAAATCCCGACTTTCAAAAATAAAATCTATTTAATTAGATAATATTATTTATTTTATTTTAAAATGAAATTTTTATAAGAGACTAAACTAAAAATCACGTACAAGAGTCAAAATTGACTTCCCTTGATTTCATTCAGTAAAAAACAAACCTAGACAAAGTTGATTTTCGTTTTATTCTCTCAAATATGATCAGATAAAAAGTTATGGATGATACAAAAAAGTAATTTGGATATAAGTTTTATTTAGATATTACTTATATCAATTTCTAGTTATCGTCCTCACAAATATAGCCGTTAATGGCAAAAAAATCACGGAAAATCAATTTGGATAACATTTACTCATTCTCGTTTACGTAAATATGGTAAAAAATTACAAACAAAAATGCTTACTCTCGAGAAGGATATAGAGAGCGTAAGTCAACTTGAGTTCCAAACCAATTTATTTACGAGCTAAAAACAAAATAGATGATATTCAATATTTTATTCCATATATAAAAAAAAAACAGTATTATTCATGGGAGACATTTCCAAATGGAATCACGTTGACAATTGTAATGTCCTTAATTTACTTTTGAAATAGAGCTACTCTAGGTGATCTTTCTACGTGGAAACACATTCATAAAACGATATCATGGACTTAAACGTTTGCATTCAAAGCCTTAAAACAAAATAACGAAAAGTATTCGATGTAAAATATAAATAAAATGAAAGAAAAGATTAAAACGATGTCCTAGTCTAACCTAAGATCTACAAAATAAAAATGTCAATGCCCTAACACAGGTTTCAACACGTTTCATGATCTTCAACACAGGTGCCTTGCCTTGCCTTGCCTTCACCTGAGATTTAAGAATAGCACAAGGCTTGAGTATTTTAACAAATACTCAGTAAGTGATGCAACTATTTGGTCAGGAAATGCAAATACATTCAAAAATGATGAGAACTATCATTTAAAACCGTCCTCTCTTAGGCGGCTTTCCAATCCGAGCAAATTGGATGAGTAGTACTACTCTACATACGACCCACATATGTAAGCTTGGGCCTATCAAGTGGGCTCGCACACCCTCTAAACTTGTTGGTCAGGCTAGCTCTCTAGTGTTGTTGTTGAACACTAGGAGGGAATAACGACCGTCATAGCATTATGATAAATACGATGATCATTTCCATCTCATAGTGTACACGTCCATACTCATCATAAATGAGAAGTATCTCGACGCACGTGAACATACAATTATGTTTGAGGTCTCCATAATTTTCCATTATAAATAAGTTCAATCATTCCTCACGTATTATACTTGGTAATATGCGTGCATAATCTCTTAAAAATCATTTCATTCGTAGCATAACTTTTAATTCATAGCTTAGAGATTTTCTTATTTCAAAACACATCATAACATATCGGGCCTAACATAATAATATAATAGTACATCATGACATCTCATAACATAATTTGACATTTCATTTATACCATATCTTGGCATGTCATAGTGACACATATCATAACATCAAACATATCACACATGTGACATGTGCAAGGCCACAAGACACATGTCATCATACATAAAATAATTATTCCAACTAAACTATTCTTTACACCCGCCTTAATTTGCTCTTCAAGTTCCAATTCAACCTAAGATTCATCGTCCTAATGACATCAATCAAAATAAAATGACCATAAAGATTAATTAGCGAGGGTAAAGAAATATCTCGACCATATATACTCTTATTTCTTTTTCTTTTTTTTTTCTTTTCCAAAATAGATATATTGTTTTGTATTTCTTAGTTTGTATGATTATTGATTAGTCTAGAAAATTAAGTTCATATTTATAATTAGTCTAATAATTCTTCTAGACTTCTAAATAGTAGATTACTAAATTTTATCGAGTATTTAATAAATTTTTAATATTTTAATTTAGAATAAATATTTTTTGAAATATAAATATGTCTAACAAACACAACCTGTACCATCTATTAAATGCTATGATTACGGTGAAACTATTTCGTTTTCCAAATTTATTTTTAAGATAACTTATCCTTTTATTAGTTGAGTATAATTCTACCATTCTCCGTCTACATTCACCACACGTAAGTATTTGTCCTTATCCAAATAAGTCCTACCAGTATAAATCTTACATTTAATTTCTAACTAAAATCTATCGGAGAAAAAAATTAAAAGATTCCGCTGAAATATCATTGAGAGATGAGAAAATTCGTATTTTAAATTAATTAATTAAAGGACTGATTTTACAGCAATAATTTGGACAACCATGAAAATTTAAAAAAACAAGTATCATGACTTGTCCCACAATAATTGGTCCTCTGTTTGTTGGTACCCTACAAATTAGGGCAACCCAAGAAATTTGACCATCACCCACTGTTTTATGAAAATAAATAAATCAATAAATAAATAAATAAAAATGAACTAATAATGAAATCTTTGTTTATATTTTCTGCCAACCAAACATAATTTAATCCCTTCCGCCCTGTCACAAATCATCAATAAAAAAAAAATAAAACAATTCATTTTCTAATTTATTGCAATCATACCCTTTAAAACTTTTAAATTCGGAAAATAGACCTCTTAATTTTACTATAAATTACCTACGTGGATGAAAATTATATTCAAACTTCATTCATAAATTTCTATAGTTATTTCCATCAAATTCACTCGGTAAAATTTCCTAGCCAATTGATCCGAGGACGAGGGGTGCGACAAAGAAAGTTGCACAGTTGCGTGACAAATGCATGAAAAGCTCGGTTAGGAAAAAAAAGAAAAGAAAAAAAGCAAGTTAATTCAATTCCTCCACTTCTAACTTTAATTTTTAAACTTTTAAAATGAAATAATTTAATTTTTATACTTTCAAATATATAACAATTTTAATCTCTAGGTAAAAAAAAAAAAATTAAATGATGATTTTATTACTTAATAAGTTGTAATTATATTGGATTGACGTTCTAGTGATTTTTATAGAAAAATCATTTAAACTCTATAATACTGGAAGTGGTTCTATTGTTAGCTTGGTTGACGAATTGTACGATATATGTGGTGCATACCTGGTGATCCTTGCACGTATCATAACTATGATTGTGATGCTTTGTTATGTCATGTTATGTTATGCTACGTCATGTTTGTAATCTATGCTATAATGTGATTATGTCATGTCCTAGAATCATGTTTATGGTCTTGATATTCTATGATACATAAACTTCAATACACTGTGTCATATAAGCTATGTAAGTACGAAAGGTTTGACAAGAATATGTATGCATGATTCGTAGGCTCGTTATGTTGTTAATTAATAGAGGTATGACTTGCATCATAAACCTATGTCATGATTTTAAGTTATTGGACCTCATGCATTGTTGTGTATCATATGCATCGGGCTACTTCTCTATTATGATTAGTACGAACGCATACCTTACAACATTTATATTCACTATGATGTCATGCGAATCGTTTTTTTTTTAGTTTCTGGTAGGTCCATGTATGCGTGTGTGGATCATGTATAGAGAAGTACTACACGTCCAATTCTACCCAAGCTGAAAAGTAACTTAAGGGGCCATGCCATGATGTTTTTATAAAAGGATAGGTCTGTCCATATCGCATGTATTTGATTACCTGACCCATATGGAGCATTTAAAAATACTCCAAAGTCATAATATTTGGTATGTAATTCAATTAATATAATTTTGACTGTTGTATTTTTTTTGAAAAAAAGGTTTATGTTTTTTATGTATCTATTTACTTTATAGTTAAATACATTACCAAACACATTTTAAACAATTATGTTTTTCCATCCTTTTCTCTCAATTTCTCTCTCCTATTTTTTAGAATTTTATTTTTAAACCATTAATAAATAAAATTTGTATGAATAATATTTTAATGGATAATTACTTTCTTTAATATTAGCTATTTTCATTTATTTCTTCTTCAATTTCTCTATCCGACTTTTTTTTTTCCTATTTAGAAAGAATGCTATAAGAAATTAAAAAATAAGATTCGGGTTATCTCGTTTGTAGAATATCATAAGATAAAATTACTTGCTTGATATTCATATCATCCCATAAATAAGATTAATTAGGTCAAACTTGAATAATTTTAAATCTACAACCTAAACTACACTCAGAAATTTAACCATTAAATATTATTTTTACTACCAAATTTTTTTAATAAATTTTACAATATGGATTTCCTTTGGAGCCAATATTCTCATCCATTTATGCTTTCTTAAAAAAAAAAAAAAAGCAAAACAATTAAATAAACGAATTCTTTTGATTTTCTTTTTCAATTATATAGCTAACTTTCATCTAATATTTATTTAAATGGTTAATTCCTATAAGTTAATTAAATGGATAATTTTGATATTTTAAAACAAAATAATATAACTTATCAAATTATATAGTTCAATATTCAACCATTAAAAAATCTCAAATTATGTAACTCATTATAAAAATTTTAAATTTAAATATTATACACTTATAATCACAACCACAACAACAATATTTGGTTAAAAACGTAATCGAACCAAAAATATTTTCCAAACTATCGAGTATTTTGTTTTCACTCTCTCCCTCCTTTCCCACCTATGTCGGAAAAATAGACATTATAATGTGGCATCAATGTCACATCAAAAAAATTATCTATGAAAAAAAAAAAAAGATAGGATTATATATATTTCCAGCCTCTCATTTAAATTTGTTAAAAAAAAAAAAAAATCCGAACAATAGATCATCCCATTATATTGATATACGACAAGAAAAATTCTTGTACAAATTAAGCAAGTCATGACATTTAAAATTAGACAAGTCATGAGATTTGAGTAGCATCGAGCGATGTGTAAAAATAGTTGTCTACATAAATCAATAATATCGGAGGTCCGAAAGATATTAATTGTTAGTGGCCGAAAACTTATGCGATCGAAAATGAAGAATTAAATAATAAGGATAATGTTAGTGATTAAGAGTTATTATTGTTTGTGCGTAGGAATATTATCAAACTTTTATTATACCCAATAATGATGTGTGTCAAATAGTCTACTCATCCTCTCAACTAACTTTTACTTAATACCAATATTTAATAATAAATAATTATAATAAAAGAAGAACAATAAACTATGATATTCTTTTTATTTAATCATTGGTCATCATATAAAAAGCCATTTATAAATATAGGACGGAATTTTGTTTTTTAAATAATATTTTAAAGATTTTTTTTTTGTTTAAAATTAATTATTTAATTTGTGTTTAGTATAATAAAATATTTTTAAAATCTAATATGAAAAAGTTTTAAAGTTGTATTGAAGAAAATGTTGAGGGTTAAATTATTTAAAATTGATTTTTAAGAGCTTTAATTTCAAATATTTTCAAATATACATGGTATTTAAATTTTAATGTACTTCATGTTTAATTTTTATGGTTAAATTTTTTAGATTTATGTAGTATTTTGGTTTAAATTACTTTTTTAATTTTAAAAATTTTAAAATAGGAAAAAAATAGCTAATAAGTATATTTTTAATAAAAAAAATTAGTGTATTTTTTTTGAAAAATTATATATATTAATTTAAAATATCAGAAATTAACATAATTAGAGTATATTAATTTTAAAACCAACGTTTCAACAAAAATTGAAAACTTGGAAGGTACGATGATAAGATAATTGAAATAAATAAGAAAAGAAGAAAAAAAAAAAAAGGAACTTTTATGGTAAGTTGATAATTAAAAAATAAAAAACAAAAAGGTTGAAATACTTAAATTTGATTGGTAGATAAATATATATATGGTTGTAAAATTTAATTTTGGAAATGATAAATTTATAATAAAGAGGAAGAACGGCGATCGCGTAAATCTCGGATATTTCGGCGAAACGAATTTATTTGTCGTATTGGACCCCACACAATCCAACTCCCATCATTAACCTCGAAAAGATTACAATATCTCTACCGTCCGATCAACTTCCCATCCAACGGCCCAAAGCCCTTCGTCTTTCCCGCCGTTTGCACACTGTTTCCTTTTACTCTAATGGCTCTACTGGTCTCGCAGTGGCTTCCAAAAACATTTCACCTTCCATTTTCTACTTTCCCCCTTTTTTTTTTCTTTTTTTTTTTCTCTTTATTATTATTATTATTATTTTATTATTATTTTTATTATTCAGTTTTCACTCTGCAGCCGCATAAACAGTCAGTCTCTATTGTCTCTTCATTTTTCTTCTCTATCTGATTTCTCTTCTCCTCTTCCCTTTTTCCCAATATATTGAAGAAATTTCCCAGAAATTCGTTGTTTTTTATCGGTTTTTCGACGACCCAGAAGTGGGATTTGCTTCGATTTGAATTGTATATGGTGAGATTTGAGTTTCCTCTGTATTTTGCTGTCTTGGGGATGTTTTTCTCCAGGGGTTTTCCTTTTAATTTCTTCTTTGTCTTGTTCATCATCGAATGTTGTTTTTGGGTGTTATTGGATCACTTTGTTTGAGGCTTTCTTACAGTTTTCCGATTATTGAGGAACATGTTTGGCTGTAATCGTTTGATTTAGAATTTTGTGTTCTGTGTTTTAGATGCTTCAAGTATCGTATAATTTTGGAATTAGGAGTTTAGTTGTTTGATTGTGACTGATTTGAGAGTATAATCTATTGTTTTTATTCAAACAATTGCCAGACCCTAATGATGTTGAATTTGATGATGTTTGATTTGGATTGTTTGGATTTTCATTTTGGCAGGCAGGATGCAAGATTTATCTGAAGAAAAGGAAAGCAGATTGGCTTAGTTCCCTATTGCAAAGCAAATTTTTTGGTTCTTGTGTTCATCATCAAAACAATAGAAAAAATGAAAAGAATGTGTTTTGCATAGATTGTGGTATTGCCATCTGCAGGCATTGCTTGATATCTCATTGCATTCATCGGCGTTTACAGATCTGCAAGTATGTTTATCAGTACGTCGTTCGTGTTCCCGACTTGCAGAACCATCTTGATTGTTGCAATATTCAGGTATTCCTTTGTTACCTTCTTAAATTATACAAACTTCTTGTCCTAAAGCTGTCTTTGTCTTGTTAGCTGTTGCTTCTGGTTGCATGTTTTGATCAAATGAATAAGAAGCATTATAAACCATTTTGAAAGCCAAGGAACCATTGAATTCAACCATAAAACAGCACTGTTTTGTGTTTGGCACATTGGAATTTCTTTTAGCCAATGATTAGGTTTGTCAGCAATGTGTTAGTACAAGTAAGAACGAACTACCTACCGTAGGTTGACCTAGTGATCGAGAAGAGATACATAAACAATAAAGAGCTTAGAGCAAATGTGTACGAGTCACAATGGCTAATCGTGTAGGATCTAATGTCCCGTGAATTATCTTGGCAATCAAATATAGTAAGGTCAGTTAGTTGTCTGATAAGAACATTCGAGTTGCAGACACTCGGTTTAGATCAGATAACAGTGATTTAACTTGCTAATCTAAATGTATAGTTTCTTATATCCATCCCCTCCACCTAAGTTGATTATGTTAAAGTTTGGGACTTTGGTTCACCAGACTTATAAGATAAATGGGGAGAAGGCTGTTCATCTGAGTCCCCGGCCACAATCGAAAGACTCGAAACCATCGACAAAATTGAAGTTTGGAGGTACTTGTGAAGCTTGTGGGAGATACATACAAGACTTGCCAAACCGCTTCTGTTCGATCGCTTGCAAAGTAAATAAAACTTTCTTTAACTTGTAGACTCTCATTCACTTGCACATAAATGACATGAAGATGTGCCATTGATGAACTTTTTCAGGTCTCTATGGTTCCAGTGGAACTCAATAATCAAAGCTGTAGATGCATCACATCAAAGTCGGATCCGAACGAGATTTCATGGAAGGAGAATCACAATGTAGAACCCAATACGAGCGAAATGAAATCGTCTATCTCAATGGCTGAATCAACTGAAGAGATCAAAGCATGGCAAGTGAAGTCAGGGTTGAATCCAAGGAAGCTTTTGCATAAAAGGAAGGGCATCCCACATCGATCGCCTTTAAAGTAAAATACCGAAACACTAATTGTGATATCATGATGATGATCTTTGATACCCCTTTTGCTCCCAAACCCACATTTTTTGATATATGAAAGTCCTATAAGCATATAGTTATAGATATCTATATATAATAACATATATTTCACCTCTTGCATTGGCTCTATATTGGATTAGTTGTGCCTTAGATCTTTTTTTTTTCTGTCAATTTTTTGGAGGTTGTATAGAGAAGGATTGATTGTGTTGGTTGTTGAAACAATAATCAAATCATCAACCTTTTGGATTATATCCTTTTGGTTAATCTGATCATCATGTGCTGCTGTCTTGTTTGCTGAGCATGCTGTTGAAGACATTATGATTGATTTGGGCTCTCTCTCTCTCAGCTTTAGTTTTCCTTATAACCTCCATCTTTCCAGTTTGTTTCTGTTCCCTTTTTGGGCCGCCATTTTTTTTGTCTCTGTGGCCTAATTTGATCTGTGATGGTTGTTATTTGGGGCCATCTTCCACTTTACATAAAGGCACCAATCTTTCGTTTTTGTCCAAATAAGAATGTGGCCGACAAAAGGATACTCATAGGGCAATGAACTTTAAGGGGCTTCCACACTTGGTCAATAAAATACAAAACATAACATCTCAAGGTTGAAAATAGACCGATTGCACTTTTCTTGATAGCAGATTTGGATTTGACAATTGTGTGATACTCACTCTCAATATTGAGCGAGTTAAGTTATCTTAGGATCGAATCAGCTACAGTCCTGCGACCTATTCTCAAGTCTCCTAACCCTGTTTTAAGAAAGGTTTTAGAAAATGGTAGAGAGATTTTGAGAGAGGGAAAGCAAGATTGAGAGAAAAATTGAAAACAATGTTATATAACTACAAAAAAAACAACACAATAACTTAAATAACATATAACTTTTCGGGTAGGGAGATTTTGACATCTAGTTACTACTCACAATAAAGTGTGCCATCTAATTACCACACGCAATATCAAAACAACTTAGATTTATTAAATAAACAAGCCACTTTAGTATCATACTAATGACAATCCTCCTCTTCATCTCCGATGAAGTTTGAGAAGTCGGTGGTGGGCTTTCTTCAGATGCGTGCATGTAAAATAAGGATTGAATATGTGATTGGGCAAAATGGAAGGGGCCGGAGCAGATCAGTTCACCATCTTGGATGGGCAGAAACGGTGTTTGAAGGCCGGAGCAGCCCACCGGTTGAGTGGACAAAGATGATCGGCAGGCGCAACGAGGTGTGTTGAGATGGTGAAGTACCGAACAGAGAAGAGGAAGAGGCTGGAGCTGTATACAAGTGGGTCGGGCAGTGCTATCTGATGTTCCGAAATTATGGGTGTGCCCATTATTCGAATCCCAATTCCTTAATCTATTTATTTTGTAGTGTTTATAAGAGTTTGAAGTGTTTTTAAGAGTGAGTCTTTCCATTTAACTCTAAACACCCATTTTTAACCATATTTTATTCTAACTCGTGTGAGTATGAAACTCGCGAGAGATTTGATTCAATAGCACCCTCGTCTAAATTAGGGGTGAAAATTTTCTAGCAAACAGAACAGGGAAACTACAAGGAACATGTAGGGAAAAGGCCCCACAATCACACTTTTCTTGAAGAACTCTCATACTCACTAATGGCTTACACAAATGTACTCAGTGTGGGGCTAAGAATGTAATACACAACTTTTTCCTAACCTGAGTTTTAAACAAGTTAAAATAGTTCTCAGCAGCAGAAATCCACTCCAATGTCCCATCCCGTTCAATTATGAGTTGGTCGTCACTACAGGAGGAGCGGGCGTTTGTCCCCTCGATACTACAACAGTCTCCCTTCTCGTTTATGAATCAGTTTTTACAAGATGATAGGATGAATGTTCACCTCCCTGTGGGCAGCTTAGATATCATGTTTGCAGGTTTACTTCATGATGAGTAGAATGATCAACTGTATGCTAGTTAGAAGGCGCTGATTGAGCTTATTTCCGGTGCCTCCGCTTTTGGTCTGCCCTCATTCTTTTATCATCATCCCATTCCCGATCGTACATTCTATGTCCTGATTAAGGAATCAACAGGATATAGATGAAACTTGATGTAATGCATCAACTTCCAAGGCCATATTTAGATGAATGCACAAAATTTATAACTACGAATAATAATGATTAATCATGATGCAAGGAAATATGATATAAAGGATACAAATCGGCTTCACGTCTGGTCATCTTGTTGACAACTTCTTTACCATGAATTCTCAAGCCTGGCTCATCCAAGTAACTGGCACGTTGCATCATTACACCCTTCCTGTCTCCTCTTTCTCGTCCATCATAAGATTGAGACACGCCACCACCAACCAGAGATGGCGGTGCGCCAGCAGGAGAATACTCACCAGCCTCAGCCAATGACAGATGCTCCCTTTTAAGTTTTCGCCTCTTGGAGGCAGCAGCAGCGTCCATGTCCTCCTTCAAAAGGTTTGCCTTGTCTCTCTCCCTTTCCCTCTCCCTGTCATCCACCTACATGAACAAAAGATACGATCTTCAAATCTGAAACTTGCATTATGATCTTCAGATGGTATCTGCAAGCACAGCCATTGAGGTAGGATCCCGAATAAATGTACAAATAAAATGTAGGTTGATCTGAACCTTCTCTGTTCTTGACACCAATTTTTTGTCAGATGGAGTATCCCTATGAAATTTGAATACGCCAACAATCATAATTTACATGACCTAAACTACGCAGTTCCATGATCAATTCCATGTTCGCAGACCTAGGTACATTTGTCAACCTAATTTTTAAATAAAAGAAACCAAAACCATCTCTAGCGAAAATCAAAGCATCTATAATTCACAAATAGAAATGTTCACCATCTTGAGACATATTATGATAAGTTTTAAAAAGGTAAGCTGCTTAGTTTAGTTCTACACTGGCTACATCTTTTAGGCTTGGTCACACATGCAGAACTTTAGATTAATAAAACATAACTTTCCATTGATAAATAGACCAAATATCCTTACCATGACAATAATATTTTAAATCACTGGTGAGACAAAAAAGATAGATGTGTCATGGTACTACTGAGAGTTTGGGCGTTCCTCTATTCGATCAACTTTCTGAAGGCAAATGCATAAACTTATCACATTTGTAGGGATGTCAAAGTTCTCCTTTCAACCAGAATGGAATAACGTAACTAAATTTGCAGGCGTACAAAAAAGTACCGACATATCAAATAAATTGCATAGAATTTGAGCAAGCATTACCTTCAATGATATCCCCACCTCTCTCTCTTCTCTCTTTCTTTCTCGAAATTCCTCCTCTCTTCTGCGTTTTGCATCATCCTGTGAAATTAAATTTTCCTCTGATTGTCTCCGTTCCTTCTCTTCGTGTCTAGGAGAAAGCCTTTGACTGTGTCTAGTAGTTCCAAACCTTCTATCTGCATCTTCTTCTCTTCTCCCACTATTAACAGATTGAGGGACCATGTGAGGAGGCAAGGGAGGGGGAGGAGGCAAGCTCTGTCTGTGGAACCGATCATCAACATGAGACTTTTCTGTAGCTGTATCATTATATCGTAACTTACTCCTATCATCTTTATCTCTTTCATCCTTAGATTTGTCAGGATACCTATCAGAAACTCTTTCCACTTTCTCAACCGAGCGTTCTCTTCCATATCTTTCTATTGATCTGTCTCTTGTTTTTTCTACTGATGGATCATCTCCACGGGATTTCTCAGAACGCTCTGCCCGATCTTTGTAATCCCTATCGTATCTTTCATTTACCTTATCTTTTGTTCTCTCCAGAGGTTTATCTGAACCTCTGTAACCACTTTGTTCATCCATTCCTATTTTATCAGCATCTACAGATCGTGTGTCTATGGATCTATCTTTGTCAGGGTTACGAAAATCCCCATCTACATCTCTACTTTCACCATCTCCTTTCCGACGTTTACCTTGTCTGTCTGGTTCTTCTGCAGGACTAGCTCTTTTAGGCAGTTTATCACTAGACCTAGAACCACTAGCAGAATTATCATGTCTGGGAGAATGAGCAAGTCTGGAAGAAGAGGATTTTGCAACTTCAAGAGCTTCAGTACCATTTTCCTTTACTGACGAAGCCCTACTATCAGAAGTCCTCCCTACTCCACTCTCTGCCTTCAATTCAATAGCGTGACCATCTGAAGCTTTTAATGATGAGGACAAGCCTCTAGTTAATGAACTTTGCGTATAGTCATTTGGCATAACTGAAGAAGTTTTATAAGAACTTCCATGCCTACCACCGTCTGTTGCATGAATTGGAAGCTCCCGATCACTTGTGGAAGACCCATGATTCTTGCTAGCAGCTTTTCCAGATCTAATCTCATCTTTCGTGGTATCTTGTTTTGGTGCTTTACTAAGAATACCAGCAGGTGCGTTTCGTTTTGCTGAAACTCTCAACTGCTAACATAGCAATATAAAGTCATAATTCAACATGCACACACACACACAATCAAATGCTGACTAAAAACTATTATGTAATTCTACCTCGGATTCAGAAGAGGTCTTGAAAATAACTTTTGATGAGCCTTCATTCGAAGTCCTACTTAAGTCATCACCTGGTTTTGGACCTTCCACAACTCTTAACGATCCTGAATGCACAGAAGTTGAGGGCACAAGTGGCTGGGAATCTGGTCCGTTCAATGAAGTGCCTTTGAGTTTCCCATGCCCTAGTTCAGATTTTGGAACAGAAAAACCATCTATTTTATCCGTCCTCGTGTCAGAAGTTCGTGACCTCAATGAATGGTCTTTGGCCATATTTCCAGAATCTGAACTTGGGACGGCAGTAGGCTTTCCTCCACCATGTTCATTTTGGGAAGAATAAACGGAATTACTTTGGGTGGCAGCTAAATTACTAGCTGAAGACTTTGATGCAAGAGAAGGTGCAGTCTTTAATTCAAGATAACCCATGCCAAATTCTTCATCTGTAACCCATGAAGGCTGCAGAAAAAAGAACATCAATTGACCAATTAAAACTGAGAATAAGAACACACTTAAAAAATGCAACAAACCTTTCTAGCAGCCAAAGCTGCGGCAACACCAGTAGCTAACACCTTCAGATCTTCTCTTTCATCACTTTTGATCTTAGCGACCTACATGAAGAGAAGAAATTCTTAGTTGACATTAACAAAATGAAATTCAATAAGAGGCATTGAAAATGTCCTACCCTTTTCTCAAGGTTGATTCCGCTCTTTCTAGTGACGGGAAAAACGTTGGAAATTTTTGTCAACATTATAAGAGCATTTCTAATTTCCATGTACTCTGTAGATTCCAAGCATTGTATGAGTAATCGTGTAATTCTTTGACTCCACTTCCAATGAACCTATAAGCAAAAACAAAAATTTTAAATACTACTGTACATGGAAAATCAAACAAAAATTTTAACTTGCATGGCAAACAGTATTCTCAATACAGGTTGAAAATTGAACGAAAAGATTAAATTGAAAGTCTGCCTTCTCTATGAAAACAATTAAAAGCTCAAGACCTATATAACCAGAGACACTGAATAAAGACAACTCCGGAGAAACGAAGCCAAAGAAGATAAATTTGCATTTCCTATCTATCAAGAGATATATACATAACCTACAAAGAAGATTGGGAAGACAGCTTGTACACCATGACAAATTGATGTATTAGATATTTTGTTTTTCTCCACAATGCATTTCCTATCTATCAAGAGATTTACGCTCATACAGCAACTTAATCTTAGACATAGAATTGGAAAAAACCCACATATTTCAGGCATTCTATTATCACTCTTCATTACAATGCACATAGTAAATGAAAAAACAATTTAAGATAAAAAGAGCAGAAATTCAAAAAGTACCTTGATGAACTGGCCGTACGTTACTCTTTGACTGTTTGGATACCTATAATAGACAGCGAATCCAGGCATATTTCCACATTCACGTTCATAAATGGATTCATCACTCTGACAAAATGATTGATCAACATGAACAACTTGAGATGGGGGAGAACGTAGTAACAGAATTCAAGCACTTTTCCGAATGATGTTTAACTTTTGAAGCTGATTTGGTCTTCAGCATGATTAAAGAAAGATAAAGCGATCAATTACCTTCCAATAATAAGCTATCTTTAGTGTCTCATATAAAAACCTTCCAAGCCTGCCTGCTTCATATTCCGTGCAGCAGCATATCATGGGTTGCAAGGTTTTACATATCAAAACATCAATATGGTTGACTGTATTAAAAAATGGTGTTCCAAGGGAATGAAGAGTGTGCACAAACATAGCACAATAGACAGCATCAGGCATACTGAATGTACAGCGGGGAAAAATACATCGCTGAAGGAACTCCATGTTAATTTTCAAAGTATCAGGGCAGGAGCTCAACCATTTATCCTTTTCACGAGAAAGTCGTCTGCGTACGGAAGCAACATTTTCTTCATGCTTATTTAGTTCATTGGACAAGCGATCAAGAGATTCTTGAATTCTTTCTTTGTCTTTCTTCCTTTTATTGATTGCAGAACTTGAGTTATCAGAAAGCTCTTCTAAAGCTTTAAGAGCAGAATGCTGCTTAGCAATTTCAGATTCATATCTACTCTGAGGAACATAAAGATCATAGAGCGTGAGACCCCAAAATGTAGTATAGAGATCTGGAGACAAGCTATTCCAAGCTTTTGGAGGTAACATAGACTTTACAGCATCGAGGAGATCTGACCACCTATGGAAAATAGAGGTTAAGAAAATTAGCAACTGTAAATAACATCAAAATCATTAACTGTGAACACCCTATTATGCATAAGAAAGGGTGTGACTACAAGTATCAGGCTAGTGTGGTGTTTTATTACATAAATGTTTCCGAGTAACTTACACATTTATTATCTAATGACAACCTACTAGGTAATAAAAGAACAGTTAACAAAAATTAACTTGACCGTTCTGCAGAATCAACAGCCTGTATGATTTCTCTGAATGCAACAAAAAAACAAAGGCAGGAGAGATTTTAAACTTCTCAAAAGCCTCTTTATTCTGGGCCAAATAATTGAATACAATTCATTTTGATCCTAAACTCAGATCCTATCATAGTATTAAGGTCAAATGATTCATCAAAAGCCTAAATTCACAAAATTTCATCAAAATATCGAATGAAGAACTGAAAGTGTGTAAAAAAAGAGGGAGCTTCAAAAAAAAAAAAAAAAATAATAATAATAATAAATAAAAAATAAAAAAACAGAACAAATGTCTTACCTCACAGGTTTCTGTGAAGGACCAAGTTCCAAAACAACGTCTGCAGAACATTCTGCTGATTCCGAATCAGAATTATTGCTTGCAACATTTGCATCATTGCCATCCAGTGGCCAGAAGATATCTGAACCACCTTGACACTTAAATAACCTCATTATCGGTCGATATATCAGGAAAGCAACCTACAAAAAGGAAAGAGTCATATCAGTACTTCAATGGCTGCAAAGGAACTTCAAGGGAGAATGAGTTTTGAGAATTAACATCTCATAGGATGAGGGCAAACAAATATTAATGGTTCAATGGTGACACCAACCAGACATAAAAACAGAGACCCAAGAACACAGAACAATGACACACACATACACAGACAGACCTCGGGATCTAGGTGATAAAGCTGGGCAAGCTCATTGAGAGAGGGAATCAACTGAGCATAAGCTGATGCAGGCGTAACTGCACTACTAAGAAATTCCACATATTGAAGCAGAGTTCCATGACATCTATCAAATTGTTCACTGACCATCTTAATATAAGGAGCATTTGCATTTATGACAACCCTGAAGGAAACAATAATTAGTCCACATATTTCAAAACATTAAGATACAACTAAGAGCTTGCGGCAAGACAAAAGACAAATAAAATAAATTATAGTAGCGTAGCATGCATTAAAAGCAGGCTAGTAGCAGGTAAATACATCAATGGACTGTCTCAAGCCGTTGAATTATGATGCTCTTAGAGCAATAGCAGTGATAATGGAAATCATAATTGAATAGCAGTGACACCCCAATCAGGAGTTAACTGGTTCTAGGACTCTTCTTGTTATCAAGCAGAGACATACAATGTCCTCGAATTTTGCATACTACAAAGAAAGTAATAAAGCATACACTGATCGGTGTTGAGAAATAAGTAGCAAGAGAGGGACTGCCAATTTTGGTTCATCCTTAGAAAGCAAGGAGTCACGCAGTCTGTTGCTTGACTTGATCAACGCCTGCATTATTTTTTTAAACAAGAAACGAAACTTATAATTAAAAAAACTAATATTTAAAAGGTACAAACTCCAAAAGGGGTGAAAGAAAAGAAAGAACAAAAGAAGTACCCGGTTATTTATGATGGGAAACCAAAAATATTAAAATTATGACGGTTATTCTTTTCTTCTGACAGAAAAAGGATTGACAGCAGATCATAATAGATTAAGTAAAAATAGAATGATATATAATTCTAAATTAATCAACCAACCCTCATGCTTTGTAGTAGAAATGGTAAATAACTTTCAGATAACAGAGTGAAATTACAACTAGAACACAAGAAGTACCCGGTTCAAATATCTATACATACGCATTAATCTGATAAGATGTCTAGACCACATCAGTATTTCTTTTAAAATGACATGCTAAAGTACATAGTTCTTTGGAGCTTAGGTCAAATATCTATGTTTGTATCTTCAATAGTGATCAGTTTTGAATTAAGAAAGGGGAAGAAATTATATTGTCCATCAACACAACACCTTGTTATTTCGAGTAACCCCAAAAGAAGTTGCTTGATAACGAAGTGTTTCACTTCCTGCCATAGCATCCAACTGTTCCTCAGTTAGGTTTTCTGTGTATTGGACATTGGCCATTTGTTGAACAAGTTCCTGATTATGTTACAAAAAGATATCCAAGTACTTTTAGTCAAGTAACAAACCATTGAAGCGGTAAAATATCTAAATGTTGGGCCACATGACTAATACAAAGCACCCCTTCCAGATCTGAGAAGTACCTGCAGGAGAACAAGTTCAATTCCTTGACCTTTTTTCAACTGATTAATGAGATACTGAAACAAACCCCTTAGCTCCATAGATGGGTACTTCTTACACCTACCAGCAGAAAATTTACAAAAAATCTAAGCAGTAAATTATGGCATCTATAGGAGACGAAAGAACAAAGTATCTGATGATAAAAAGAAGCAAAAATATAGAGAGAATTACTTTGCCTTAAAAAAATTACACAGTTTGCACATCTTAAAATCCAATTTTACATTTTACAATGTTCGTAAGCATCCCAATAAATAATGCTACATTATATACAAGCATGAAAATTTAAAACCAAAGAAAAAATTAATAACAATAGAATACATGAAAATATTTCAGAACTGAGAGAGGTAAGAAAACATAAAACCTCCTTATTGATATATATGAAATTTACAAAGGAGCTATGGATATCTCCAATTACTCTACATGGAAGCAATGGAGTAATTAAAACACAGATTTGACCTAATATACCAACATATCACACCCTGGGTTTAGTCAACAGTACACTTAACATCATTAAAAATAGTTCTTCTGCATTCTAGCTTAACTTCTCCAAGGACAGAACAAAACCCTTCACCCAATTGCTCAATCCTATCTTTGAAACTGGGCTCATGGCTCTCTTTGTTTAATGCCAAATAAAACTTTCCACTAATGGATAAAAAGAAAGAAAAAAGGTTCAAGAATCCAAACTCCAAAAGGGAGAGAATGGAACAAGAAACCAAAACAATTAAGAGACCTAAAAATTACAAAGTCTTGGAGGTGGAAGGGAAAGGGAATCAAATATAAAAAAAGGCTAACCCATTGAGTCAGTGCCACCGGAAAGAAGAAACAAATTATCCAAATATGGAAGTTCTTATGTTATTTCTTTTTCATTTGTAAACATCGTACCAGATAGAGTAAGGGCAAATCCTGCTGTTTCCTTAGGTTTTTCGGTTTTATGATTATCTATACACAAGAACAAATACTTTATCTTTTCAAGGGATTTTCAACCTCCACAGTTCCTTACATAACGAGGGAAGGACAAGATCACCTAGAAAGAGTTGACTAGAAATGGAAATGCACCGAGAATAAAAGATCACTCTTGTCCTTTCCTAAATAAGAAAAACGTTGTGCTAATTCATACATCCACCTCCATAACAACAGGGTCTTCTAAAGATGCACATAAACAAAAGCTCCATTTTTATTTAAGAACAAAGGTTCCACATTTTCAATGATAAAAATCAAAGTTCTACAATATACTAAAGAAAAGAAAAGGCAACAGGCGAATCATATCAATCCAATATAAATAGAATGAAACTAGTAACATGCAACTCAAAAATACATTCAAAACTCTGGTACCCAACTTCACATTACTCAAATGAATGTAGTAACACCACCACCGAAACATTTTACAGAATACTCAATGCATATACTGACAAGGAAACATGAATTTTAAGTTATCTGCATCATGCATACGTAGCACAAATTTATATACAAAACCAAGGAATTTGATCAAATAGATAGCTTCCTTCTATGAATATTCTAGTAGGAATGTTAACATTTTTCTAGTATGTAATAAAAGGAAATAGTTAGGAACTACTTGCACAAAGAAAATCAGAGAGATCTCATTTCAAACGTGAGCCAAATCGTAGTCTCTAAAGATTACTATATATATCCAGATTGAACATTAATTGAAGAAATTAGAAGCAATGAATGTGCAGTGTCCAAAAAACTTAAATAATTTTTCTTCCTCCAGAACAAGCACACATGTTAAGTTAAAAAAAATTGTAAACGATAAAGAAGATAAGGTACTCTCAACAAAACATGATAAATCTAAAGGAAATGACAAATAATCCATAATTTGACTTGTTGACAAAAATTCTACAGGCTGGTTGCAGTCAAGACTACTTTTATATATAGTGAAATCATATGTTTTTCTTTTGTTAATATTATGTATGTACATAACATGATTACCTAGGCAGTAAAAGAAAAAGAAAGCAAAGTTCACGTCCCATTTAAACAATCCTCATTCCTTGGACGTCTGACCAGCCTCAAATCTTTCAAGAAGATTTCAATAAGAGCTCAAGTAAAAAATAGCGGCACAGAACTTCCCAATTGACTCTACTCAGTTTCTGTTTTACTTCAGTCGATCCTCCAATCCCTTTTTATATGTTCCATACACTATTCATCAGAAAGCATTGCATACATTGAATGTACAACTATGAAACCCATTACATCCCGACTTGGCATAAAGCTGCAACCAATGCAGGCAAATAGACAAGATATTCCTTGAAGAACGTCTTCTTTGGAAAAGAATTGCATGCTTCGAGTGCCTAGCTGATACGTGAAATTTTCTACCGGTATAGCCATGTCAAAGTTTATAAATCCTCAAAGAAATTGACAACTCAGAAAGTTGAAGCAATCAAAACTGATAAAAGATCTTCAAGATGACTAATCCAATTGAAAATTTACAACTCCAGGTGAAACTAGCATCTTCATGTGATTAAATATAATTAAGGAACTCCAGAGCCCCCGACCCTAATCAATTTCTGAAGGTAATGACAATATTCTTCACAAGAGCAGTCAATAGCACCTCTCTTTCCAATTTAAACGACTCTGGAGACAATGCAGTCAACAAAATAGCAATTCACCTTCATTCTCACTGAATTAGTTATGACCTAAACCCATTTGACATATTAGGTCATATAAATTACTCCCTTCCACATAAATAGAATCTGTGACCTCGTTACTTTGTTTCTCTACACATTTTTTTATCAATATGTTGATAACTTGAAATATCTCAGCAGATCTTGAACAAAGGCAGCAGAAGAGAATGGCTTGAAATACGAACTTCAACCTATTACACCCCATGTCTTGAGCAAAAACCAGGTTCCTTCCCCTCCCAAACTACCATATCATGAACTTGAAAGGGAAATTGAAACCCAATTTCAGTCTCGATGATCCAGTGACTAGTCATATAACCCAATTTAAATCTTTCATCATACAGCGGCGGCCCAAAAAATGCCATGCATGTAGTTCACAGAGCATATCCCAGGAAGCAAGCGTAAGTAGTTGGAACAGATCTGAAATAGCTAATCAAGATACAAAAGTTGAGTTGTTCACAACACCATCTGTTTAACTGATCAACATTTGCAGGGGGTGTATGCAGCAACCGGGATATTGAATTGGCATTCCAGGAATAACCAAGGACAAATAACATGAAAAAACACAGACTGCAATGCATGTCAAAGCAACAGTTGAAAATGATAACTGATTAAATAATCACTTAAAAGCAGAAAAGGATTAGAACACGCAAAACTCAAAAATATCAGTAACAACCTAAAGTTTCAACTAGCATTCCACAAATTAGTGTGGAACGTTTCCTAGACCAAAGCCAAGTAGACAAATCAATATTTGAAATTCATCTTTTACAAAATTGATTGCAAGTGTCCTAAAAAGAGCAAAACACATCCAAAGCAGCAGAAATCAGCATAAAAAACTTGAAGTATCATATGAGAGAGAAAGGAGAAACATACAGGTGACCCCAAAATGAAGCTAATGACTGGAGCCAATCTGACAGATTAAGGCCATCATCCTTCAACTTATCACGCCCTCCTTGCACCAAACGTTCAATCACAACATATTCTAATATGTCATACTCAAGCTGCATAAATCAAATAAAACGAAAAATATTATTAAAAAAAGTCTTGAAAATTATATTTACCAAATGTATCCACGGAAAAAGAGAATTATACATACCTGAGTCAGATACTTGAATGCATCTACTACAGGAGTAATCATATCCCTATATGCCTCAATCTGCAGAATGTCATTTTCATCATGATCTCTACTCTAAAAAAACAGGAAAAAGAGATGTATCTATTTGCATGTAGCTAACTCAAACAACACCTGGTGTAATATAGTGCGAAGGACAGTCAACGGATTGGCATGAGCAAGTTTTGCAACCATCCTACCCAATTGCTTCAAATTTTCCTTAGCCAACCGCTTCAAAATCCTCCGTGTGTCCAACTGAGAAGTAGTTGATCAGGGTTTACCTGATTCTGAACAATTATAGAGGAAAATAAAAAAGAAAATATTAACTAACGAATACCTTTGCGGTTTGCCTTGCCGCCAAAACCATTGGAATCTTCTCATCATCTTTCTCCCATTCACCATATAAACGATACCGCACCTAGTAATGCAATATATTTTAGATCAAAAGCAATATGATTGGATTATAATACAAAAGAGAGGAACAATCATTCAAGGTTTTCAATTATAAATGAACAAATCCTTCGATAGAAGCAAATGGTACTGACACAATGGTATACCTCATACGGAAGAAGATTCATTACTTCCCATATTCCTTGACCAACAGCTGGATTGGCAGGTATCAACTGTAACGAAGGAAGTATACACATTCCTAAAGCTTCCTCAATTTTCAATCTAGCTTCCTTCAAGTGAAGATGAGGAACCCGGCTACCAGCTTGCAGAACAAATTCAGGATTTGAACCACTTTCCACACTGTTGACAAACTCAATTGCCGACATATAATAACCTCTCAGCACCCTACAGACCTGCCAAAAAAAATCATGTTGGAAATTATTAAAGAAGGATAATGAGAGGTGAAAGGAGGAAAAAATGGACAAACAAGTTACCTTATGCAGCAAAATTGTATCACGGTAGAGATAAGGTCCAGCAGCTGCAAGCATCTGAAAAAGTTCCCTAGGAAGATCTATAAAAGAACCACCAACCGGCAAATTCCTGGTATCAATGCTAGCTCCTGAAGAGGTCCCAAAGCTCTGATTATAATGTTGACGAACAATAGAGTACGCAGAGGAGATCGATTCTTCAATGAACCTAACACACCAAAGAAAACGATACTGGAATCCAGACTCATGTGCATGTGTATCAATATACACTAGCAAGAAATCAGAATTACCTAAACAAACAGTTACAGATTGGAAGGTGTTCCACTGGATTGAGAGGTAAAAGCCGATTAAACAGTACATGTGCATGATACCTGACAGGGGAAAAGAATAAACCAGATGAAGCTACATTCTGCTTGGTTAAGAGGTGAGAGCTCCAATTTTTCTTTTATAGGATATGAAATTTGTATTATAGACTAAATGATGTAGGATTTTTGAGATCTTTGTTCTTTTTTGATCCTCTTCTTCAACCGTGTGTGGTTAATTGTTTTTCCACACTTCCCTTATTATAAAAATGTTTATATCTTGACAAGCTTTTAACATGTGGTAAAAGGCTTTAGTTATTGGGTTAGTTTGTTAGTTTAGTGAGGTCATTTTTCCAGCCTATATATTCGGCTGCTGTAATCATTTTTTGAGGTTAATGAAACATTTTTTTTAGGTTTATTTCTTCAGCATCAAGTTTCCACTAAGCTAAAAAATGATTCCAGCAGCCAAACATGTAGGCAGTGAAAATAACCCCACTGAAATAAACAAACTAACTGAATAACGGAAGCCTACCACATGTAAAAGCTTGATAAGAAATAAGCATCTTTAAATTAAAAGAAGAGTGGTAAAACAATAATCACACACGGTTAAAGACAATCCTACATCACTCATGTCATGCAAAAATATGATTACAAAAAAAAAATCCTAATTGGCATAAATGCGCCACAAATCAAAATTGCAACACACTTTAAAAGCACCAAGTTAAATCACGGAGTTCCATAACATCCCCAGAAACAGTCACAAGCAGAATGCATTTCAAATCGTTGAAGGTGAATATTAGAATATGCTAGATAGTAACAGGACTTGAAGCAAAATTTCTAAAAAAGGAGCATCCAATAATCGATAAACATGTTGGTTTTATCAATCAAACATAGTAAAGCATCTCTTTTTTGCAAGATCGTTGGCTAGGAAGTTCAGTCCTGGCTCTATCTTATCCAGAATTATATCCTCTCTCAAAATTTTCAAGCTTCACAGCGTAAAAATGCGGGATCAATCTTCATCTTCATGGATTCTGGGTTTTTGCAAATATTTAAAGGAGGATGAAACAATAGAACAGGCTTTCTTCTTATTTTGTTCTCCTGGAGGTGGTACGCTCACAGTAGGATTGTCTCGAATGGGGCGGAAGCAGTTATTAATGAGAGCTTTGAAGTTGGAATTGTTCCTGGCCCATCTTCAATTTGTTGACGATATTATTTTATTTTGCTCAGGTAAGGAGTCTTTCTTCTACTGAATCACATAGGAACCTCAATTGCGACCCTGATAAGGTAAGTAGATGGGTTAATTTTGTAGGTTGAGGTGGGTCTTTTCCTTCCCCTTATCTAGGCCTCCCCCTTAGCATAATCCAACATCCATCCCTTTCTGAAACCTGTTATTTTAGACGTTATACAAAAGACTTGCCTCTTGAAAAAGGAAGTTTTTCCTCCCTTTAGTCCTAAGCCGCATCCTGACTTATTTCTTCTCTCTCTTTAGAGCCTCTCATGTCAATTGTAACTCCCTAGAGAAGCTTATGATGGATGTCCTTTGGGAAGGGGTTGATGAAGGGAGAAGTGCACACTTCGTGGGTTCAGAAACTGTGGGAAAGCCCATAACACAAGGAGTTAGAAATAGGGAACTTATGGAACCAAAACAAAGCCTTATTGGCCAAATGGCTAAGGAGGTTTCCCCCTGAGGCTAGTAATCATTGGCATTGGATTGTTGTGAGTAAAAGCGGTTGTCGTCCTTTCAAGTGATGGTCCAGTGGGGTGAAAGGTTCTAATAGAAATCCATGGAAAGAAAGTTCTTTTGAGCTCCCCGCTTTCTCTTGTTTGATTGTACTTCAGACGGGACAAAAGGGATGTTCACTTTTGGAGTTTAAACCCCTTTGGGGTTTCTTTTGTAGTTTGTTCTTTCATTGTTTGGCAGATCCCTCTCTGACTTGAAAGTGGGTTTTTCGAGTCTATGGAAGGTGAAAGTTTCAAAGAAGATTTAGATAAATGGAAGGGTTAACACCTTAAATAGACTCTCAAAATTTTCATCTCAGTTGGCAAGGACTTCTTGTTGAATTCTTTGTGGGAAGGCAGAGGAGAGTCTTGATCATCCCCTACAGAGTTGTGACTTGGCTCAGTTGGTTTTTAACTTCTATTTTGATGTGTTTGATATTCTGTCTGTCAGGCATAGAGATGTTAGGGAGATGATTGGGAAGTTATTTCTCCATCCGCCTTTTAGCGAGAAGGGGTGTTTCTTATGGACTGCAGTGGTTTGTGCTACTTCGCAGGGGTTATGGGAGGAGAGAAATAATAAAATCTTTTGAGGGAGTAAAAGGTCCCCTTGTGATGTTTGGTCCCTTATCAGATTCTATGTTTTCTTCTCACCTTCCGTGACAAAGGTCTTTTATGATCAAATTGAGGTCTTTTGCGATTATTTCGTGGGTCCTATTTTACTTGATTGGAACCCCTAACTTTGGTTGGGTTCTTTTGTGGACTTAGATTTTCTATATTCCCTTGTATTGTAACCTTTTTTCTTGATGAAAGCTCGATTTCTTATCAAAAGAAAAAAAAAAAGGCTTCACTTTCCAGTTTACTCTTTGTGGTGATTTTTAAAGATGTAATTGATACTCAAACAAGGCCTTTGGAATCTTCAGGGAGGTTTCGGGAGACAAGCATCAATGAAGAATGTCTTATCATTGTCTTTGACCACAATGGTGTGTTAGGTATAAACCAAACTCAGAATCATCCTATCATATTTTTATTGATTGTCCTTGTGCTAAAAACTACTGGAATATGACCCTGGAAGCCTTGGGTTGGTCCTCAGTCATGCCAAGTAATATTCATGATCTTATCTCAATCTTGGGGGGGGGGGGGG
>NW_019268518.1:2517733-2521735 GCF_002738365.1 Cucurbita moschata
GGGGGGGGGGGGGGGGGGGGAATCCCTTCAAAGGGGTAAAGCAGCTGATATGGTGTGCCATCAACAGTGCCTTTGGATATTTGGGCGTGAACGAAATTCTCGGGTTGTCAATAATGTGGAATCTCCATTCACTGTATTATGGATCACATTCTTTGCAACTTCATTGTTGTAAAATACCCATGTGTGCCCAGGTCGAATAACCATAACAACATGTTAATCTTTGTAAATGTTTGAATTAAACTCCCTAACACAATTTGTAAGGTACTCCCGACTATTTCTAGCTATAAGAAGGTACATCGCACATAATAGATCTTGTCCACTATGCAAGAAAGCAAACGAATCACAAAGTCACTTGTTTATGCAATGCACATACACTCAAAATTTCTGGACAACAATTCTTAATATATTCGGATGGCATCTCACATTTCCTAGGGAGGTAAAGGATTTTTTGGATATGGCCTTAACGTACCACCCTTTCAAGAACACAAAAGCCCTATTATGGAAAAACTTCATCATGGCTTTCTTTTGGAATCTGTAGAAAGAAAGAAATCAGAGAATATTTGCAGAAACGACACAGGCTTACACAAAACTTTTCGACAATGTTGTTTACTAAGCTATATCTTGGTGTAAACGGTCTAATATTTTTACTTCCTATAGTTATACCTCCCTCATTGCAAATTGGGAAGGTCTTTTGTAAACATCATGGATTATACATCCCTCTTGTAAATTTCACTCATCAATGAAATTGTCTCTTATCAAAAAAAAAAAAAAAAAGAAAAAAAGAAAACATTACCAAGAACTTCTTTCTAGGCTATTAGTATCATCAATGAAATTGTCTCTTATCAAAAAAAAAAGAAAAAAAGAAAAAAAACATTACCAAGAACTTCTTTCTAGGCTATTAGTATCAAGAAGGAATATGGCAACAATTTAATTTGGATGCACCAAAAAGTGAACTGAACAATAAGAAAATGTGACATTAAAACTGATCCCACACTTGGGGGTACTTTGCCCCAACCAAGAAAACAGATGGAGCGTATATCAAAAGGCACATCGAGAACAAGCGGAGGCGAAATGAACAGCTCAAATGTGGACTCACACCAGAGTATGGTACTGATATGATACTTTTGGCAATGAATGAGGCTCTTGTGTGGCTCGTTCCAACCACCATAGGTGGTGAAATCAACAAACAGAGACACCAAAGCAGTTACCCAAATTTCAAATTCTAGCCTGAATGAGGCTCATGTGTGGCTCGTTCCAACAACCATAGGTGGTGAAATCAACAAACAGAGACACCAAAGCAGTTACCCAAATTTCAAATTCTAGCCTGAATACCTAAACGACCCGTTAATTCCTCAACAATTTCACTTTTCAACACATGCCATTTGGCTTAATGTCAACACATGCCATTTGGCTTAATGTCAGGAGAAAATGCTCCATTTTATTTCACTCGCACATGTATAATCGGGGAAAATAATTAATACGTAACCAAATACAGAACGGACTGAAAGAACGTTCCCACTAACGCATGCATAGATGTTTCTTTGTAACTCATGCACAAATGCTGATTAAAAGAAGTGGAGTCCAACAGGTAACCAAAGCAACATCAAAGCTGGCATTTCATTGTTACAAATATACAGACAGACGGAAGACAAACATATACAACACCATGCAAGATGAAGAAAATAAAATTTTACATACCAGTCACCCACAGAAAGAAATCCTGTAAGCAAGCCCAATGTTTGATTATTTTCCAGCTCTGGAGACCTTTCATTGACTGCCTCACTTTCCATATCAAGAGCAGCAAAAAGATCAATGCTTACATCTCCTTGCTTCTCATCATCCATTAGATCTTTTCCCGTTGCCGCAAGATTTATTTTACCTATTCTGTTAGCCTGTAGACATTAATTCAAGTTCACGACAATACATTAACATAAAAAAGAAGTAAGCCGTGGGGAAAAGGGGAACATAATATTAATTAACTTAACTGCTTAGTCTAAGCTTCTAACTCACTATAAATACTGGAATCAAATTCCATTTACAAAGGCATACATTCTAGTGTATAGAAACTGGCAAGTAGCTATATCTTGGTGTAAACTATCTAATATTTTTACTTCCTATAGTTATACCTCCCTCATTGCAAATTGGGAAGGTCTTTTGTAAACATCATGGATTATACATACCTCTTGTAAATTTCACTCATCAATGAAATTGTCTCTTATTAAAAAAAAAAAAAAAAGAAAAAAGAAACTGGCATGTAGCCATCAAGCTACCTGCCTTAGTAACTAGCTGGTAAACTGTACAACTAGTTAACTACTGGAAACAATGTGACAGCAAGCCATTTATAAGTTCAGCACTCCTGCTCTTTTAACGACCAGTTCATGAGTTTAAAATGCACCGTGAAACCTTTAAAACCGCCAATAAATAACTTTAAGCCAAAATTCAAAAGAACTTTTCTTTTGAAAACAATGCATTCAAGAAAAATAATCTCTCAAAACGAAAAATGAAAACAGTAACAAGACTCATTGTATACCTTGCACGATTTTGGTATCCTATTGAGTGCAAATCACAAATAAAGCCATAACAAATGAACCCAGCGCAATGACATTCTACTGTAAAGACATTTATAAGTAACCAATTAGGAGGAACGTTAATTTTATGAGAACAGTAACCAAAGCTGTGAACCCAGCATAATGTGCATTCAAATTTACGAAACATGACAGCCTATGCAACAAACTTGAAGTTCCAAACATAAATAGGTATCCCTTTGACGCAATTCTCATTGCCCTGCACAATGGCCATTGTTTCCTTCGGGAACCCACGAACATCCACCACAATGTTACTATTGAAGGATTTAACACAAAGCCAATCTAAAACCTCTTCTCCACCTCTTCTTTAATTTTAAACCATGCCACACCCCCATTCAATCTCTCAACAACGACTGCCAAAGAATGATTGAAAGTAAAATCCACCTATGAATCAAAAACTGACACAACCTCCCCCAAAGTCTTACTTGGTCCAACAACCATATGCCCAACTTTCTTTGCTCCTGATAGAGAGGCAGTAGGAAGAAACTTCGTCAAGGCCAAAGACACCCCATGCCAATCCCTACAATTATGACCTTCTAGAATGAAAACCACACTTCTCTTCCCTTTAGATATCTCTGACCTGAACTTGCCCTTCTTATTCGAAATGAAGAAAAAGATAATCAGCAAATCTGACCTTCTCCACGCACTAAGTTTGCTAGGCTAGAGATATACCAAAGACAATTCCCCAACCATGCCACCCTTACCACCTCCAATTCTAGACTTTTCACATGTCTTCGCCCATTTTCTTCTACAATCACCTTCCACCCACAACTACTTTTCCAAAGGATAAATGCTTTCCAGTCTATACTAACCTCCTCCTTGTCTCTTAACCTAACACCTCGAGTGACAAAGTAATATCTTTCCTTAGAGAAATCATTGTTGAAAACTCTAATGCTTTTTTATCTAGTTTTTTTTTTTCTTTTTTTTTTTGGGTGAAGGTTAGATTGGAAAAAAAAAAATAACGAGAAACAACTTTTCATTGAAATAATAAAAAGGAAAACATGTTCAAGGATTACAAACTTTCAAAGGAAGTGATAATAAAAGAAAAAAAATACAAAATAAAGAACTTAAAAACAATAATAATCTTCTTGAAAACGGAGGAAATTTTGGACTAACCATTAAGGCCACTAAAAAAATGGAATAAGTGATGGATATGAAAAGCATCTTCCGAGAAAAGCTTTTGAAATTTGAACCAACAAAATAAATGTTGACAAACCATAAAAACCATAAAAAAAAATAAAAAAATAAAAAAAGAAAGGCTTCTTCCAAGAAACCATTTGAAATTCAAATAAATGTTGACAAACCAACGCCTTGACCCTCACAATTCTTCAAAGACAACTACCTCAAACAGTGACAAAAAAAAAAAAAAAAAAAAAAAAAAAAAAAAAAAAAAAAAAAAAAAAAAAAAAAAAAAAAA
>NW_019268518.1:2521822-2560089 GCF_002738365.1 Cucurbita moschata
AAAAAAAAAAAAAAAAAAAAAAAAAAAAAAAAAAAAAAAAAAAAAAAAAAAAAAAAAGGCTTCTTCCAAGAAACCATTTGAAATTCAAATAAATTTTGACAAACCAACGGCTTGACAAGAGAGACTGGTGGAAAAAAACTATTTAATTACAAAATACATGATGAGAGAGGAATCAACAAAATAAATGTCAACAACTTAATGAGAGAGAATTATTAATATCCGACAAATCTTCAACAGAAACAACTTAGACTTCAAAACATAGACTTGAATAAAACAATTTTCAAAGAAATATTCTCAAGGATTGGATGAAATGAAGAATATGTCCCTTTTTTTGGGAATAAGACAAAACATAGACATCAATAAAACAATTTTCAACTCATTAACACTAAGGCTTCGTGAAGTCTGTAAGGGAAGCTTCAAAAATTGGTTCAAAATCCACAAAGGTGCCTAGTTTGAAGATTTCTTTGGGGATGGTTAATTTCTATATTCAATGAGATTGAAGATAAAAGTTTTAATTGATAATTTTATTGTTTCCAAATTGAAGATAAGCTTTTTATTGACAATTCTTTGGGCTTGCGACTTGAAGATGGCTATATGCAGCGATTATCCCAGTCCTTTTAATCTTGAAGAGGATCCATTGGATTCATTTGATCTATCAAATTATCCAAGTTGTTTTCATCAACATAGCGACCAACTTTTAGTTTTGGATTATGAGAGGACAAGATAATCTTAGCTACGTTACATTTTCTTTGGGTGTTTGGTTTTGAACTCCTTATTTACTTATTTTTTTTGTTAGGTTTAATTTGTAGGTGTTTGGCACACTTTCTCATTCGGTTTTGGATTGGTGGTGGTTGTTTTGGCCCTTTTTTCTAGGGCTTGCAGTGGGTTCTTGCTTCTCTCCTTTTCAAGATGGTTTCCCTGATGATTTTGTATCTTTTCACCTACCAATGAAAGTTGATCTTGTTCAAAAAAAAAAAATATAATGTTGAGAGGATAGAAAGTTCTTCCTTGTTTCGAATGAAAAATAAAAGGCCTTCGATTGTGAATTGAAAATGGTTTAGATGTATGTCATCTCTACTTATAACAAAAGCTTCAAGCAGCCCCTTCTCCACAACTTTGGACAACAAGCAGCTGCAATTGGAAACTATAGCAAACAGAATGGGAGATAAGAGTCCATTAATGAATGCCTCTTATTTTCCATAAAAAATGTGAAAATACATCTGTATATAGGAGTGTTAACAAAGCGGGATAGGGATGACATGCCTTCCCCATCCTAGTTCCCTTACCCTAAATCATAACCGATCCCCTCCCCCCTGAAATCATTCTCCATCCCATGCAATTTCTCTTTTAATTTTACGTGGATTTTCCCCATTAACAATTCTTTTTAAAAAAATGAGAAAAGATTAAAATATATATTTACAATTTCACTTGAAAAGAGAAAAAATGAGGCTAAGAGAATGAGAGAAAATAAAAATAAATATTTAAAATTTTTTATTTTATTTTCTATAAAATAAGTATGTGTGCAGGAACAACGACTACAACCTGGCCAGAAACGAGGAATACCCACCCCTCAAATGTAAACAAGAACAAATTCCGCTCGCCTGATTCATTGCAAGAAGAAAGCACCAATTGGCACTTCTATCTTTCTTTTTCCCGCGTACAAAGTTACATTCAGATTTATCATGTCTGACTTGAAAATAAGAATTCAATTTTACTTCTCCTCCCCCATCGACCAACTCATCATCAAAAAAGACATTAAGGGTTTGTGCCAAGAAGAGTGACAAAAATAAGTATCTAATTGGTTCAAATAAAAAGAGGCCACAAACTCAGTACACAAAGTAGCCTACCAAGATGCAAGAAAAACTAACTAGGTCATAAAGTCCTAATCAAAGTGAATTTATATGACATAGACTAAAGAATAAAGTAACGAATATGCTAACTAGAATTTACTCAATCGCAGTACCTCATCAAGTCGTTTGGAAGAAAAGGACTCATAATGCTCAAATGCCTCCTCCTCCTTAGGAAGTAGATGTGCATATCTACAGAAATAAAAATCTAAATGAACAAAAAGTAGAGAAGTATATGATTCAAAATTGTTTCTTACAAAAAAAAAAAAAAAAAAAAAAAATTGAGATACAACTTTATGATTAAAACACCAGATGATGCAGGACAAGCAAGATAAAGAAATAGTGGATGAGAGGTCAGGTGGGATAATAACTTGTTTTCACAAGAATACTTGGGATTTATTCCAAAAGTAGCAAAAGGAAATACAAGGAATCTATTCAATTTTGTTTCATTTTTGTTAAATTAAAATATGTATAATATAAAATATTAAAATCATATAGCTTTGTAATTTTTTTATGATATCCATGAAAATCCAGGCTGGCTTGCGTGCACATCAACTATTATCGCCGGACAACAACCTGAGCCTACTACATTTGGCTGTAGCTCATAGCATTTTAAATCCCAAGTATTAGGTGGCCACCAAGCTTGAATTCATTCTCTCTTAACACTTCATTATTATTTACGTAGTCGCTTTTGACCACCAAGCCAACCCATGGTGGTTTGATATTGTAAAATAATAATCATACAAAATTTATAACATAACACATGTTCCTAAATTAATAAATCATATTTAATTTGAAATTAGAACTACTTTTATGATTTAAAAATATATTATTGAACATATTTGGAACCATTGTTCAATTTAGAATCCAATTTCCAAACACATCCAAACACATCCAAAAACATTGAAAACATGAGATACAACTTTGTTTTTCTCTGAATCTCTATTGAGGTTTGTTTTTAGATCATTAACCAAATGCATCTTAGACTTCCTAATACTATATCTATGTGTCTAACAACCTTCAAAATATAGTCATAAAAATCCTCCACCATAATCCTTATCATCAAAAGTACCTCAATGCCCACACCCAAAGGACAGACACATGCAGTTGGCTCCTTAACCACAAAGTCACCCATATTCTATACGGCCGACTCCACACTTCTTTTACGCACCTTGACCCAAGCTATCCTTATTAGTAAAATTGTGGTGGCCAACAATCAACTAGTACCACATCTTGGCTTGCTTAAGCCTTCCTTTCATATTCACCATTCTAAGCATTATAAGCATCACTTGCATATTTGATTCTACTACACCTCTTCCATTGGTCACACCTTTGATTAATCTTCATGATCCATTTAATAGTACCTTTTCCTTGTAGTTTTTTCATCAATAACCACTGTAAATTGCCTGTCGATTAAAATAGGGTGCTTTCTACATCTACATTCGTTTTAACTTAATTACCAACATTGATATACCATTCCTCCCAGGATATTATGTATGCTAACAAAGCATCGTAAGACAACATCACGTCTCCACTTCAAGAGTGAACATGTATCATCATAATGTTTCAACTATTGTCACGTCTACATTTATCATGACGATGAATACATAATTCCAACTAAGGAAGCAATCAATATATGGGGGCCCTCTCATTGGACTGAAGTGTGCTCCAAATAGTGATAATCCAAGTCCTGATCTCTATTCATGTCATGGGCCTTCGTCTAAGGGATCTTGAGGCCCCAGTGTAGGCCATATAACATTGGCCTGCCTGTTCATGGGTTGATGACACCATTAGATTTACGCCAGTACAATACGATGCAATGGTTCTTTTTTGTAATTCTAAGAGATATGTTCATCCTAACTTCTTTTACAGCTAGCTAACCTTTTGATGTGTAACAGAAGTAACTATGGAACTACTGGCTGTTATACCAGTCGAAGGCTACAAAAAGAATAAACGTGAGCCCCAGGCATAACTGTAATCTGATTAGACATTTAAAACGAAAAGGCTGTTAGATTTCTAAAAGATTCACTTCAACTAACTCAGCATCAGCCCCCCCACCCCAACAATAATAGTATAATTATCACTATGGGATTGCTTCAAGATTCGCATCAGGACATTACAGGACTTTCCAAAAATGAACTCCCTGCAACACATGCCCAAAATCAATCAGTACTGGACATTTCAAATCTACTCCACCTTAAGTTTTCACGATGAAACAACATTCTCCATAAAGCTTTCCAAGGGCACTTCCAACGTGTTCAAGCAATAACAGACACAAGAAAATGCAAGGCTAGATTCAGAAATAAACATAAAGAAACAAAATGGTTTGTATTAAACTGAAACTAGCATTAAAGAAAAAAACACTTACATGCTATCCAGATCAATAAATTTTTCCTTCACTAGTAAAGCTGTAAGTTTATAAAGCCCAACTGGCACTGGCGAGTTCACTTCAATGCGCTGATAATATTGGAATTTGAACCCAAGGATTTGTGAAGCATGAGACTGCCGAAAATCATAACATCATGAGAAACTTTAAGAGCTCATATATCAGCAAGAGCAAGATTATCCAAGTCAACTTGTCATAACTCCTAAGCGTCTCTACCTTGGGAAATATTGGAATTAGCTCCACAAAAACACTATTTTCTGGCTGAAGTTCAAAACACTCCAAGACCTGATAGAAAGGCATCAAAATAATTTTAAAACTAGCACAGTGAACTTCTTTAAAAAAAATAACAAATAAAAGGAAGAAGGTAAACAGAAAATCAAAAATCAAAAAAATGAACAACCGAATGACTCACAATGTCAAACACACGGTTTGGGTCCAAATCAAAATGCCCAATCAATGACTGCAGAAAGGTTAAAGATCAATAAATTGGAACAGTTTTAAAACAAATTTGATATCCTTGTGTGTGTGCGCGCGTTAGAGATGGAGAAAGAGAAAAGACTTGATGTGGAAGTTCACTGCCAACCTTTATAATACCAATTGTTGAACCCGGCAAATTGTTATTTGAAGCGTCAGTGACATGGCAAAGAAGTGTTACCTACAGATTAAGTCAAGCATCTCAGTAGATAAAATACAAATTCACAAGAAGAAATTACAAAGAATCACTCTCTTTGTTTCAATAGGCAAACCAAAACCATGAATAAAAATGTGGAAGACAGAAGTACTGTCTCCAATTGTATCGAAGAAATATAAAGGAACTCCACCTACTTTTTTTTTTTTTTTTTTTATAAGAGAATTTCATAGATGATCGAAATTCACAAAAAAGATGTATAATTCATAGTGTTTACAAAAGACCTTCCCAATTTGTAATGAGAGAGGTATAACTATAGGAAGTAAAAATATTAGACACCACTTAAATATAAAAATTTTTGAAATAGGATAGGAGTTCTATCAAGTGGTCAAGGAGTACACTATTTCTCTCAATACAATGCTCATTCCTGGACATCCTACCAAAAATACTACACTGCTCTCGTGTCCAAATTGCAGCAATAGTCAGTATTATTGATCAGAAAATTTTGGATTTTCTTTAAAGCAATGGTCCAAGAATTAAAATAATTCGATCAGATTACTTGACCAAACTGAATGAAGATCACAAAGTTTACTGGAAAAGCAGCAGGGATTAGGTGTCTAGATGATTACTACCATTGTTGCAAAATTATACCCATGCAGCACTCTCCTTATGACGACATACCAGAAAAATGAAATTTACATTCTCTCTCTTATAAAAATGATTTTGCTATTTCAATTATTATGAATGGAACCCTAACAAAAAAAGATATATTATGAACGGAAGTTACAATCGCTTTCCCAACAAAGTAAATTTAAAAAAGATGGTAACTATTTGCATGCAAGCTTTAGATGGTTTTGAGTGTTGGAGTCTTCTGGACAATTTTCAGGAAGATAAAGGTTGTTCAAGGGTTGGGTTTATTATATTTTGTGGACCTCTATATCCCTAGAAAGCATGGACACTCCATTTCAGACACTCTATTTAGGATCAAGTGTCCATGTTGGATGTGTGTCAAACACAAATTCATCTGGACATGATCCACTCAGACATGTGTCCAGCCCACTAAACAAATGTCCAATATTAATTTTTTTCCTCTAATTTTGGACACGGCTTAGATATAGTTGGACAAGGCCAGATACAGCTTGGATAGAGCAAGAGCACAACTCCAGAAAAAAATTGAGGACTTTTCCATGTAAGCCCAAACTAAAAAGGGAAGAAAAATAGAGATTTTATAACAGAGTATAATCCTTAGATGTTGATCATTCCAAAAATATTAGGAACGTGGGATCATATATGCTTCCTCTAGCTATAGCCATCCAAATCATTCTAAATATTTAAGCACTTCAAATATTGTATGTTTCAGTGTCATGTATTTTGATATTTATGCTAAATTACATGTGTTTAATCAACTACAAGCATTACATACATTTATATTCTGCAATTCTGTAAGTAAAAAAGTGTCCCCAACGAGCTTGTGTCCTACTTTTATAGAAATAGATGTGTCGTCACCTCATATATGCTTCCTCTAGCTATAGCCATCCAAATCATTCTATATATTTAAGCACTTCAAATATTGTATGTTTCAGTGTCATGTATTTTGGTATTTATGCTAAATTACATGTGTTTAATCAACTACAAGCATTACATACATTTATATTCTGCAATTCTGTAAGTAAAAAAGTGTCCTCAACGAGCTTGTGTCCTACTTTTATAGAAATAGATGTGTCGTCACCTCATACCAACGTCTTCGGAAAAAATAAAAGGTTTACGGACAAGTTCATCAAGAAACTACCTATTTTCTCCTTTTAGTAAGAAGATGGACTATCTCTACCCCCTCTCTTTCTTCCTCCTCAACCTCCCACCCTTTCCTTATGGCCTCTTAAGTTTCATCTTCCATGGACGACAACTCCCCAATCACCCCTCTTCAAAACTACTCCAAATTGTTCGTTGTAGCCATAGACCAAAAGAACTTTTGGATTGCTTTCAACAACCACTCTCGAGGAAAAACAAAAAGATTGGCTTTTAGAATCATGTTTGTGGACAAGTTGAGAAAAAAAAAATGGTTTCTTGAAAACGGAGCTTCTTCTCTGAAGGTGGTGGTAGGATGGCTCATTAGGTTTGTTCTTAGGATGGAATCCTGATTTACTTTTTTCCATTTTTTATGTTTTATGATTGCTTTCCACGATCACTCTCGAGGAAAAACAAAAAGATTGGTCTTTAGAATCATGTTTGTGGACAAGTTGAGAAAAAAAAAATTGCCTTCTTGAAAACAGAGCTTCTTCTCTGAAGGTGGTGGGGTAGGATGACTCATTAGGTCTGTTCTTAGGATGGAATCCTGATTTACTTTTTTCCATTCTCTGTGTTCCATGTGGGGTGTGTAAGGTAACTGGGAAATTGATGCATGACTTCCTTTGGGAAGGGGTTGAAATGGGGGGAAGAACGCACCTAGTGAGTTGAGAGATGGTGGAAAAGCAAGTCTTGGTGGGTTAAGTCTTGCAAATCTTAGGGTTCATAACAGAGCACTATTAGCAAATTGGCTTTTGCGGTTCCCTCTCGATACAAATTCCCCTTGGTGAAGAGTTATTATGAGTAAGCACAATCCTCATCCTTTTGAGTGGTAGTCAAGTGGGATCAAAGGCTCTTACCGGAACCCATAGAAAGAAATAGCCTTGGAGATCCCTTCTTTTTTGACTTAGTTCATTCAGCGATTGGCAATGGGGGAAGGAAACGTATTCCTAAGAAGATAAGTGGGTGGGGGAACACTTCGCTTTATGTTTCCTTGTTTGTATCATTTATTTTCTATGAGAAATAGCTTCATGGTTGATGCCTTGTCTTTTCCTAAGCTCTCTTTTTCGTTTGAATTTCGTCGTGCATTGTTCGATAAGGAGATGACAAATATTCTGACTCCTCTCTCATTGATGGAAGAGGTTTAGCTTAGGCTTGGGAGGAAAGATCTTTTATGTCAGAGCCTTGGCCAATCTGAGGGCTTTTCTTGCAGTTCTTCTTTCATAGGTTGTTGAACAAGTCTATTTTTCTTGAACGTAGAAAGTAGAAATTCCAAAGAAGAATATTTTTTTCACTTGGCAGGTTATCCCCAAAAGAATTAACACTCTTGATAGACTTGTGAAAAGGTCGTCTTTGTTGCTTTGCCTGTTTTGTTGCTTTCTTTGTCGAAAGACGGAAGAAGGCCTAGATCATTTGTTGAGGAGTTGTAATTTCACGCAATCCATCTGGGGATTATTTCTTTGGGCAGTTTGATATCAATGTGTTAAACAAAGATGTTGTAGGTAAATAATCAAGGAGTTCCTCTTCCATCAATCTTTGTGTGAAAATGAGAGATTTTTGTGGCAAGTTGGGTTGTGTTCTTTGTCGTTGGGCCTTTAGGGAGTGAGAAATAATAGAGCTTTTAGGGAAGTTGAGGGACGTTTCTGAAGCATGGTCCCTAGCAAGGTTTAATGTTTCTCAGTGGGGTCAGTGACGGAACTTTTTTGTAATTACACTTTAAGTCTTGTTTTACTTGATTGGAGTCTCTTTCCTTAATGGGACTTCCTTTTGTGGGTCTTTTTTATGCCCTTTTCTCAGTGAAATTTAGACCACTCCAAAGGAAGAAGAGCTAATATATTGGAAATAGGTAAAACCTCATCCCACACATTCTGTTAGATGGAAATCCCTCCATTGGCTAGCCTCATTCCTTAAAGCGCTTGTTATTGGATAAGCATACACCTTCCACATTGAGAGAAAGCCTTCAAATTGGCATCTAACGTTATTACATGGAGTAAAACCTAAGTAACACAAAGTTGATACATACATGCGTGTATAACATAAATATGTGTGTGGAGAGAGAGAAAGAGAGTTTGCTCATGAAACTAATTGACCAAGGCAACAAACTAAGAAGAAAAACATAAGAACATAGAACAAAGTAATTAATCACTATCATACCAACTTGGCATAGCCCTCGCTTTCTTCACGCAGAAGATTAAACTTTGTTTGCTGATAAAGAAGACGAGTATTTACTCTGACCTGAAATCAATAAAATGTACATACTTACATATCACCTTTAAAGGTTTGGCTTCTATGCTAAAATTGAAGCTTTATAAGTCATATGGTAGCATAAAAACTTGTTTAATGGAGCAAAATAGAGAAACTTCTCCATTTCATTACTTTTAAATGTAGATTAGCATAAAAACTTGTTTAATGGAGCAAAATAGAGAAACTTCTCCATTTCATTACTTTTAAATGTAGATTAGTTTCATTCCTAGCACGATGATTCGAACATATGAATCTGTTTCCATACTACAAATATAAATCCAAAACACCATCGACTGTTCTCCAAATATCATTATAAATGGAAAAGTATTTTTGATAAATCTACAAATATTATGGGAACCTAAGATTTGAACATGTTCAAAATTTAACAATCAACTGTTACAGTTGCTAAACAAAAATGGAAAAGAAAAAATATATATCACATCAACACCCTAGTCCAGTTGACATTATCAATAAGAATGTTTGAATCTCATTACACAACTATCACTCACCTCTTTGCTTTTCAATTCCTGCGCCTTAATCTTTATCATTTCAGCCTCCCATAAAAATTCTTCCTAAAATCAAGCAAATCCAGTTCAGAATTTCAATCACTAGACAAATGGTGCAACCATCATTGAGGCCCACAAATGAAAATCAAATGGTCATTATGCTTGGTAGATCACAAGAATGAAACACTGTCTCTAGGTAGAGAATTTACAGTAAGAAAAATAATGAAATCCATCCGAGAAAAAATTTATACATAAATATCACCTCACACCGTTCTTGAAAAAGCCTCAATGGAACAAATGCAGATTCAACCAGCCATTTAGCCTAGAAGGAACAGAATACAATATTCAATTGGTTTAATGAGGTATAATAATTTTTTAACCTGAAATATATGGTAAGGAGAAACAGAATAACATATTCTCCACAACAAAAATAATGAAAGATGAATATATGTATACATAGATCAGATGATAATTGTCCAAATGTAATACGTCAAGAGGATATGCAATGAAATAGCATTAAAGACCATTACAGAATTTGGTGGAAAAATAGAGAGATCAAGTTTTCAAATTCCTTTTTCTCTACTAAGAAATCCAATACTATATAAATATTGAAAGTATCGTTGCATTATTTGAAATTAATTTTTACAACCAGAGCCAGAACGAGATAAGGACCTCTTACCAAAGAAGGTTACAGATTAGAACTTCAATTTTTGAAAAGGTGAATAAAACAATTATAAAAGGGTTTTGTGAGAGTAATCCATTCGAAAGAAACAAAAACCACATCATGATAGTTACAAAACCCCCCTGGCTATCAATGAAGGTTGTCCAATTTCTTTTCTTCCAGATTCGATTCATCACAAGGGTTCTGGCTTTATTTTTTTAGATAACAGCTACTAAACTTTATCCAAAAAATTGCAAAGAGGGTGTTATTCAAAAGATTGCCCATCTGTTAAAGTTGTTCCAAAAGTTCGTCGCGAACTCACAGTTTAACCTAATAAATAGAAATCAAAAGCAAAACAATCTGTTGTAAAAACCAAAGCAAATTTTGATTGAACAATGATCTTCCCTTTGATACTAACAAGGTTTCTATTTATATAACCTAAAGTTTGTTAGGACTAACAACAAAGCCAAGAAAATGACTAACCAATCTTAATTAAACCAAATTACAAAAATCAACCTCTAAAGGCTAATTTAAAACAGAGCCATAAGCTTACAAAAGGACAACCCAAGGTAATTATTAAAGAGCCTACATCACATTTGCCCACCAGCCCCCACCCCCCACAAAAAAAAGCTCATTCTCGAGTGATGGTCAACACTAAGGAGCCAAAATGAAGGAATCAAAAACATTATAATCAAAATATCAGCCACATTGAAGATGAGATTGATTTGTAAGTCATCTCGAAGCTCAAGTTGATAAGCATTTTCTCCGTATTGTTTAAGAATGTGAAATGGTCCCAGCTTTCTAGGATGGAATTTGTTAAAAGTTCCTTTAGGAAGCCGCGACTTCTGTAGGTAAATCATACTAAGTCTCCCTCCTTGAATTCTTTAGCACAACGATGTGCATCTGCTGCAACTTTACAGTTTGAGTTAGAATGGACAAGATGATCCATTACTTCTTTATAGAGTTCCACAATACATTCACCCATATTACCAGCTTTCTGATTAAAGTCAACAATAATGGGAATATTAGCCAAATCTGAAGTTACCCAAGGGCCTTAGTATAAACAATGTCAAAGGAACACTAGTTTGTCGAGTGATTCTTCATGTTGTTGAAGGCAAATTCCGCTTGTGCAAGAACAAGATTCCATTGTTGTTTAGGTTTGTCACCACATAGGCATTGTATTAGGCTTCCAAGCATATGATTTGTCACTTCTATTTGTCCATCCATTTTAGGATGGCTAGTGGTGAATTTGAGTGTGGTATCAAACGTCTTCAAAAAGGTTTCCCAAAAGTGACCAAGGAATTTAACATCCCCATCCAAAACTATGCTTTTAGGTATTTCATAAAGACAGACCACGTCCTTACAGAAAATATTAGCCACATACACAGCATCAGATGTCTTTTTACAAGGTAGAAAGTGTGACATTTTGCTGAAACAGTCCACTACAAGCACGTAATCATATACCCGTTGTGTACAAAACAATCCAAGGACAAAGTCCATAGATAAGCCCCCCCAAACGGAGGTTGGAATCTGGAGAGGTGTATACAATCCTATATTTATCCTTGACCTTAACCTGATTGACATATAACGCATCTTTGTACAAAATCGAAGACGTCTTTTCTTAACAAAGGCCAAAAAGAAACGATTAGATAAAAAGTACAAAATTTTCTGCCCAACGCCACTAAAGAGTCCACCCAAACCTCCTGCATGACCATCCTCAAGTAATTGTTCTCTTAAAGAAGTATGGGGGATACATAGCCTGTCAGCTTTGAATAAAAAACCCATAAGCAAGATGAATATTGTTGCAATTTACTTGTGTTCTGCAAATGTACCAAATTTCATGGAAGTCCCAATCATTTTCATTAAGTATGCCAGAGAGTCAAAAGCAAAAATTTCTACCTTTGGTAAGGTTTAAGAGTGTGGCTTTTCTACTAAGGCCATTGGTTGCACAGTGACTAAGGCCAGCTTCATGCTTAATAAGAAAATCAGATTGTTGTATGAACGCCAACAATCTAGCATGTTAGGATGACTGTTTTCTAAGTTTGTAGAAATTTTAAGAATAATGGTCAGTGAATAGTATAAACTCTTTTCCCAAGAGATAATATTCCCATTGTTTGAGAGCAGGAATTAGGTTATATAATTCTTGTTTGTATGTATGTTCTCCATTTTTTGCGTGAATCACTAAGTTGTCTAAAGAATACAATGGGATGAAAGTTTTGAGAACGTACGGCCCGTGTCCCAATTCTTGAAGCATCAATAATTACTGGTCGAGTAAAATTAGGAAGTGCTAAGACAGGTGCATAGCCTCCCTTGGCATTTAGAATACAAAAACTATTGGTTTGGTATATTCCCACTGAAACTTACCCTTTTTTAGACATTCAGTGCAACTGAAACTTTGGATAAATTTTTTGATAAGAGGACGCAAGACCTAGGAAACATTGAATGTCTTTTACTGTTTTTGGTACAGGCCATTTCATTGATAGCTTGAATCTTAGAAGGATCTACAGAAATGCCATATTCATGGACTATAAAGCATAAAAATGAATTTCAGGAGTCATGAAGTCACATTTCTTAAGATTGATGTAAAGTGCATGCTTGTGAAGTGTTTCAAAAAGCTTTCAAAGGTGAAAAATATGTTCATCACTTGATTTTCTGTAAATTAAATATCATAAAAATAGACTATGAAAGAATGGTTCAAAAATGGTTTTAAAACCTAGATCATCAACCTCACAAAGGTACTTCGTGCATTTGATAAGCCAAATGGCATAACAAGCCAATTCAAAAACCCTTTGTTAGTTTTGAAAGCAGTCTTCCATTCATCTCCTAGTTGGATTCAAATTTGATTTAGCCACATTTTAAGCCTATTTTGGAAAAAGAAATTTGAGCTACATCAATAGGTCCAAAAGATCAGATAAACATGGGATTGAAAATTGATACCTTATGTTAATCTTGTTATAGCCCAGCAACACACATTCTCCATGATTTGTTTTTCTTTTTAGGTGTTGGAAGTGCTCGAACAGGACATGGACTCATACTAGGTTTAATATGTCCCTTTTCCGCAACTCATTTATTTGATCATGTAAAATTGAGTACTCTTCAAGACTCATTCTATAATGAGGTAAATGCCAAAGAGTGAATCCAGGAAGTCAATGTGATGTTGAATGTCACATAGTAGAGGCAATTCACTTGGTGTTTCTAAAAGAGCAGGAAAGTCAGTATGCAACAATTGGATTTCTTCATGTACAGTCTCAAATTGCTGTGTCGAAGGAGGTTATCCCTTTAAAACAAAAGCAAAACAATACAGTTCTCTTCTGTTATAAAGTTTTTGTCTTTGACTATAGTAAATAGTTGTTTCACTGCCTTGGAATCATCTTTGGGTCCTTTTTTCTCATTAGTGTTTGTAGAGGGCAGCAACACAATTTTCCTTCCCGTCCATAAGAATTCATAAGGATTGCCTTCGTTCGCCTGGAGATCATACTGCCATGGCCTTCCTAGTAGAATGTGACAAACATCCATTTCCAAAATATCACAGATTATCTCTGGTCCTTACAATGATTTCCGATAGAAAGAGGTACTTGGCAATGGAATTCACTGTTACTTCACCTCCCATTTAAATCCAACTTACCTTATATGGATTTGGATGTTGATCCACTCTAAGATTTAGAGCATTAACAAGCTTTTTGAGAAACAAGTTCTCCCCACTCCCTCCCACTGTCAATAATCACATTACATACTTTCCATTGATTGTGCATCATGTTCGGAATAAGCATATGTCTGTGTGGATGTGTCTCGAGTTTAGGAGTGAGTAGAACCACAATAGAAATCTGTTCTCCATTATAAGGTTCAAGGTGGGCAACATCTTCTTCCAATCGTTCTTCCCCTTATCCATTAACTTTATCATTTTCATCAATTACGGCCACTAATCTTCTCAAGTGATAAACAAATGTCCCTGCTGTCCACAACGGAAAAAACTTCCCCAAATTAAGCCTGTGTATTGATTTTGAGTTTACTTAGCCACAACATCTGATCCTTTTAAATCTGGGACATTCGTGATTGTTTTTCTTCTTTTCCCTTTGAAATTGGGTCATTAGATGAACTGCCAACTTGGAATTCATTTGAATTGCATTTACAAGTGTTGTTCAGCCTTTCCCAAGTTATTCGTTTCTTTCTCCTTTTTTCATACTGTTATTCAAATTTTTCTGTTCAGGTTACAGCTTCTGTCAAACACCCTAACGGTTACAATTCTAGCCTTTTCTTGAATTTCTTTCTTCAATCCAGATATATACCTTGCACTTCGATATTTCTCCCCTTCAGCCAGATTGAGTCGAGCACCTAAACAATTGAATTCTTGTTTGTATTACCCCACTGTTCCAGATCCTTGGTTACAGAGATGATATTGGTTAAAAAGAATATGTTTATAATCGAAAGGTTAAAAGCTTTCTTTGAGAAGTTTCCTCATTTGTAGTCAAGTCTTAAAAGTTCTTATTCCACAAGCTCGTCCCACCAAGTGAATGCTCCACTTTAGTGTTACAAACTTGACCTTTTTTTTCATCTGGAGTCTCCATGCAATCAAAAAAGCTTTTGAAATTCTTGATCCAATCAAGAAATTTTCCAACATCTAAATTTCCATTAAAGCTCGGTAAATCTATCTTCATCTTACAGTCATCCATACCCCTGGATTAATTGATTTTCATAAGCTGGCTGCTGGGAAAGTAAGAATTTTTCTTCATCACTTGAAGAATGAAAATCATGATGTGTATCTTCCTGTCTAGGTGGATGACCCTGATTGATAATTTCTCTAAACCCTTCCTGATTCTGAATTCTTTCTTCTGCGGCTAGCTTGCAACAGGATTCACAATCTTGATATGGTTGTACTTGAGGTTCAAGAATTCTCTCTTCTCCCACTTATTGTCGCTCAAATTTCAACTCAATTCTTTCTAATTGAGTAGCTAAAGTAGCCATCATACATTGTATTCCTCCAATAGATTCTTCAACTGACAGCAAACATTGAATTGTTGATCTTGGAGATAAAGTTTGGGTTGGAATGGTGGTCTCCATTCTGAATGATTCTTTACCAGAAGTAGTAGTGCTTTCCCCATCATAAGAGTCCCTTATTCGCAGTGTGCTCTGATACGAATTTAGTGTAGAAACCAAAGACTGAATTTTTATAAAACAATGATCTGCCCTTTGATAATAACAAGGGTTGCTATATATACAACCTACATTTTGTTAGGACTAACAACCAAGCCAAGAAAATGGCCAACTAATCTTGATTATGCCTAATAACAAAATTAAACTCTAAAGGCTGAATTAAAAAAACAAAACCGTAAGCTTTAAAAAGAATAAGCCAAGGATACTATTAAAGAGCCCACATAACTATCCAACAACATGAGGCAATAACCATAATCTCTTATTTTATGTACTCACCAATTTTAAAAGACGAACACGATACTCTCCGGGTAATGTGATCTGCAAGTTAAGTAAATTTAGGTCAATAAAGAGAAATATGGTACTCTCCTCATGTTCAAATATATTTTATTCATCAGAAACATGAATAACATTTACAATTCAAATGAAGCATAAATATAATTCGGCAAGTTAGAAACTTTCAACTAGAGAACTCTAAACTCAAGCAAAAGATGACAATTGTTTATCACATTATGTGTTTAGGATGGGGGAACTTCAAAACAAACAGCCAAATGGTACGAAACTAGTGCATTTTATGTAGATGCAGGGTAGAATAATTGAACCATGTTTTATGACGGTGTGCTTCCTCATCAAATTTAGAGTCATTCATTTTTTCTTTATTAAGGCAAGATTTGAGTATTTCGTTGAAGAGTTTGGGATATTTTTTGTTAGTTTTGTATGAGTGTGTGTGTGTGTGTGTGTGTGTGTGTGTGTGTGTGTGTAATCCCCTCTATTGGCCTGTCCTACGGCATCCTTTGTATTATTTTATTAATCAAAATATGAGTTGGTTTCTCCTCAAATATATATAAGAACTTGAGAATCCTCCTTTCAACTAATGAGATATTAACAATCAAAACCACTGATTTCAAAGCGCAAGGCACACTCTAGAGCGACAAAGTCTCTAGATCGCCTTAAGGAAAAGGACCACAAAAATGTGTCGCCGGAGTGACACGAGGCACACTTAATAGAATACTATAAAACATTATTTACAGACATTACATAAGAAGAAAAGATTTAAATTTTTAAACCATAAAAATATTACATAGCTATTTAGAGGAGAAAATAGGGCGAGAATTTTTAGAAACGTTAACTGCAGGATATGCACCTCGCCATAGGCAATCGCCCAAGTGCGCCTTGAAAACACTGATTGAAACTTCTAAAATTCATCAAAGCATAAATGGAAAATGAAGCTTCTTGTTAACGAAAATATAAATAAAATTAAAATACTAACATCTTGGGCCAATTGGGTAATGACATCAGCAAAACTCGATCCTAACTCCTCCGCAGACATTTTGTCCGTGAACTCTACTGAATCCAATGCTGTTTTACACTTCTGGAACGGCAATTCACCTCGAACCTGAATTCGGTAGAATCCCATAAACAAATATCAATCGATAAAAAAATCATTGCACCACTAAAATCCCAAAAAAAAGACGCTTAATAGTTGCTAAAGAACGCAACTTCAACATATACAAACTACCAGACATATCTAAATCCAAAAATAAGTTGATAAAATATATATAATTCACACATATATCAATTAGAGTACCAACCATGGTCCAGCAAAGCTCGTAAAGGAAGCGAAGCACAGGGACAGGGTTGGGAACCCTAAAGCTCGAGTTTCCGGACTTCCATTCGCGAAGATTGCTTTCAACGACATACATACACTCAAGGGGAGGGAGAGCCATTGCCGGAAGAGGTTATGCAATCCCTTAAGAGACCCCCGGAAGAAAAATAGCTGGGTTTTGCGAGCAGGGACAGCTTCAAAAAGGAGAGCAACAGAATAGAACGCCAGTCAATGGGGTTTTCATGGGGTTTTAGTATGACCGTACCAGATAAATTAGGGTTTGAGAATTTTAAAGAATTGTGAAGGAAGGAGCAGTGTACAGGGGTTAAGGAAACTGGAAATTTGGAAGAGGGAGCAATGTTGGGAGACGCAATTGATCGTTCATCCGGCAGACGGAGATCGAATGGGCTTTGGGCCCCAGATAATGGTTGTAGTTCATGGGCCTTGTTTTGCGAAGCCCATAGTTCCATTTCACTTTCTAAAATTATGAAAATAATAATAAGTTCGTTGAATTATGTTTTATGTTCTCGAATCACTAAATTTCTGAAAATAACATATTTTTATTTTTATTAAAATTTATATTTAATGGATAAAAAATTATAATTTATAAAAATCATTCACTTTGTTAAAATAAATATATTATTAATTAAATGGTAAATTGATTGATATTAGTTTTGATTCCGTTTATAAATATATTATCCAGCATAGTTGAATTAAGTCTCGTAATGTTATCAAAGGTATCAAATGGCAGACACTAGACAGTGTGTCAACAATTATGAGATCCCACATTGGATAGAGAGAAAGGAACGAATCATTCCTTATAATGGTATACCAACCTCTCTTTAATAGACGCGTTCAAATATTATTAAGCATTTCACTTATTCTAAGCATTCCTTTCCTAAACAAGAAACCTGGTTTGAAAGTTTTATCATTAGCATTTCACTAATTTTTTATCTTCTATCTCACTCCATATGTGTTCGACCTACTTAAACTAGTTTTACTTTGTTCACTATCATCTATACTTCGATTCACACTCTATATTAAAAGTATCAAAACTCAAATTCATACACAACATAGTATTAAAATGAAAACGTGCACAAATGCATATCATAAACAAGTAGCAAACTAAATGGATCATTTTAGTCTTTCCATGAATTAGCAATGAGACCTTATGGGCCTGCAAATTAATTTTTATTCATTAACTATAGGTCACTCAATTCTAGGATTATAGACGAACTATTATGCACTATAGAATAAGTTGTATTCATCGATATAATCATTACAGACAAATAAATTTTTCACGAGTTTGTAATTATAGTTAAGTCAAAAGTCTATCTTACCTCTATAATTACATATTTTACATTATGTACCATCAATTTTCTAATGAACAACTTATTTATGATTCATCCATAAGTTAAGTTTCAACAACCTCGGGGTGGTTGACCTCTTTTTATAGGTCTATCTGTTTTTATCCCATATTTGATTTTTTTTTTGTCCTTTGGTCGATTTCAGTTAATTTACCTATTATTTTTAATAAGAAATGTAAAAGCCTCCATACTCACTAATTTCAATAGAAAAAAAAAAGTTTAATCAATAATATAAATTAACTTACCAAATTAAATTTACATTTTATCGTTTTTCAATAAAACGGATACGTTTGGGCGAATTACGTGAGAAGAAAAAACCGTAACTGCGGTGACGGTCAATTTTACACATCAATGACAGGCAGGAAACCAGGTAAGCCCCACCTACAGTTATTCGCCACGTGTCGCTTTGCCAAACAACTGTGACGTAACGAAACAGTGGGCGTTCCCCTGATTCTGCTAAGCTGGCGCCTCGATAGGTATATTTGTTTTTTTTTCTAATTAATTCCTAAATTTACGCACTGTTGGGACAAAACGGAATAAAATCGTAATCGGACATTTGTGGGCCCCATCGCATCCCTCAAACAAAATTTTCCATATTTGATTGACAATAGTTTGTTTGACGTGTACCGATGACGTGGATGGATGACGTGGACAAATTATGAATTTTGACTCAATTTATGAGACCTGGACCATGCCAGGACATTGTCATCACTACTTTGTTTTGGATTCTCTTGTTTTGTGTACTCTCGTGGCTTTATTTGATTTCTTCGGAGCCTAGTTGTATTTCTTATAAATCTATCAACCCTTTGATTAGCCAATTCGAACTCTTTTTCAAACATTCTTCAACAATTCTTCCTCGAATAACGTACACCATAAAGCCTCTTCTGAAGCCTATGAAGCTCTCAAACAACCTCTCTTTAATAGAAGTTCAATTCCTCTAGAACCCACAAATAAAGTACACTATTTGTCCTAATACTTTAGTATTTTATTGACATGACCAAGTTAAAAGGTATGACTTTGATATTAAGTTATTAACCACGATTCTCCACAATGATATAATATTGTCGAGCATAAATTTTCATGGGTTTGCTTTTAGTTTCACCAAAAGGCCTCGTACCAATAATCAACCCCTTAAATAGCCTACGTGACTCCTCTCCCAACCATCCTTAGCAGACAAATTAACTTATAAGTTTATAAGTTGATAAATTTATGAAATTTTAATTTTGTATACAAACAATCACTAAACTTCATACATAAAAAATTTCTCGTTTCTTCTAAATGTCCAAGGAGTGCTGTCAAAATAATAATGAGCTTGAGCTAATACAAACACAAGGTTCAGCAGCAGAAAGGAAAAAACTCGGGCATTCTGTAAGGGAATTTCCTTCTCTAAAACCTTATAGATGCGGACGACACTAAAATATTCAAGAACACGGGCAGGAAACATCACAAGCCTTACACAAAAGGTTCAACACTACTGAGGATTAAGCAACAAAGATTAGAGAGACTAAAGAATGGACAACAGAAAGCAGCTAAGATCAATAAAAAAAAACTCGAGTTTCTCTATAGCTCACCGTGCATCGGCAGACGTAAACGAAGTTACAAAACCAGATGGCCGGTTCGGGATGCTGGTTTGTGTGTTGTCTCTACTAGGAAGGAATGATGATGAAGACATATCCGTACCACTATCTCCTTCGAATGCCTGCCATTTCTTAAGCGCCTGTGGCAATGACATCTCCAAATCAATTGCAAATTGCTCTTCAGATGATGGTTCTGTTGGCTTCCAGACATCAACTAGAGACGAAAGCACGTTGACTACATGACTCATGTCGGGCCGCTGGAATGGCTCCCTTGCACAGCAATGACCAGCCAAGTCTGCAACAGTGGTGATGCTGCCAAGGGTCTCCTCGTCTATGTCGATTGAAGGGTCTATGGCCTTTGGAAAAACTTCCTTGTTAATGTACATTCTGCGGAACCATGTCACGAGGTGCAAGCTGTCTTCTGGCTGACTATCGTCGAGTGCTTTTCTACCAGATATCATCTCCATCAGGATCACCCCGAAGCTATAAACGTCGACCTTGGTCGTAACTCGTCCAGTTACTGGAATAGAATGTCATTATATATCATTAGGAGGCGTTAGTTTCTAAAAGCCTATTGCTAAGCGAAACAAACAGGTTCAGCAACATAATCCCTTACAGTAAAGACATTCTACTTAACTAAATTCAGGATCTCAAACACAAGCAGACATGAGAAGAGTGCATACCTGCATATTCTGGGGCAAGATAACCAAATGTTCCTGCAAGTCTTGTTTCGACCGACGCTTTCCCTTCAGGAGCGAGACGAACCAACCCAAAGTCAGCTACTTTAGCCCTCAAATCATCTCCGAGAAGAATGTTCGATGGTTTAAGATCACGATGGATAAAGCTTTGATGTGCTAAACTATGCAAATACTCAACACCCCTGGCTACATCCAAGGCAACAATAAGCCTTCTTTGCCATTCAAAGGGTTTAAGCCCTTCTTCTTTCCAGTTAAATAAAAACCTGCTAAGAGTCCCCTGGGGCATGTACTCATAAACTAGAAGCCTCTCATTCCCATCCAAGCAATATCCAAGAAGCGCAACCAAATTTCGATGCCGAACCTTAGTAAGAACAGCAATCTCAGCCTTGAATTCATTCAAACCCTTCTCACCAATGACTCCAGACTCCATTCTCTTCACAGCAATCTTCGTACCATCATGCAATTCCCCCTTGTAAACAGTTCCAAAACCCCCTTTCCCCAATATATTCTCGGGGCTAAAATTATTTGTTACATTCCTTAAAACTTGAATCGAGATAACCAGGTTCCCTGCCTCAACCACATGGACATCACTAGGTCCAGCAGGAGGGCTGCTGGTTTCAGGCGCATCGACTCTAGCCTGTGCAAGTGTAATCTTCACTGAATTTTGGTCTCCAGAATGACTAGGATGTACCACCACTGTATTTGGACTCGGCACTCTACTACCATGTCTCTTATTTCTCATGTAAAAGAAAATCACAGTCCCAACTATTAGTAGAACAACAAGAACACCAACTATGGAACCAACAACCACCCCGGTATTACTTCTCTTATGAACTTTATCAGATACCTCACCCGAACCGGTACCAGAGGGTGATTTCCCAGTAGGAGCACTGGGGCTATCCTTCCCAATATCTGGGTTCCCCTGCGTGTTCACAATCACATTTGTCCTAAAACCAGGCACTTTACCATAAAGCTTATTATTGGAGACATCTAATTCTGTAAGATTAGGCATAGTAACAAGCTCTGTTGGTATTGTGCCAGAAAGAGAATTATTAGAGAGAAGCAGCTTTTGCACAGACGTAAGCAATGAAAAGCTAGGCGAAATAGTGCCCACAAGGTCCATATTTCTAAAGTTAATAACAGTTATGTTTCCAGGGTTGCCAGTACACATAACGCCCTTGAAATTATTACAAGGATCATTGCCTACCCAGCCCTGTGCAAAGGCTGTTGGAAAACCCATTGATTGTGCAACCGATAACAAAGCAGTCACAAGGGGATTACAAGGTTCACCCGGAGAATTCGAGCAAAAATTGTTGGATCCAGGACTCATGTCCAGATGAACATTAGGATTAAATGCAGGGATGGGTCCTTGAAGCATATTATTCGTCAAATTCACAATCACAAGGGATTTCAAATTTATCAAGGATGAAGGAACAATACCCGTAAGCTGATTATCCCTCAAACTCAAGTTCTGTAATCCCTGAAGGTTTGAGAAATCCGGCAAAGGACCTGAAAATTGGTTCATATTCAACCAAATCTCCAGTAAATTTGTCATGTTTTGCAATATGGCAATGGAACCGTTTAATTTAGAACTACTCTGTTGTCCATTTAACCAAAGTGACTGAATCGAAGAACTTGCAAAGCTCGCTGGTAATCCACCTTCAAGAAAATTACCCGCCAAATGCAAGCTTGTAAGAGTCGGAAATGTAGTGCCATCGAAAAATCCAGGGATTACACCAGTTATATTAGCGCTATTTGCTGAAAATTCCTGTAGCCCAGAAGCCTCTCGAATGTTATCAGGGATTGTCCAGGCCGCGAAGGGATTGTTGTCGATGTATATCGTTTGCAGCGCCGACTTCTTGGCGAAGAAATCAGCCGGCATGGAAGTGAACAGATTACCATGCGCAAGAAGTATTTGCAGTGAATCAGGAAGATTAGGAAACGGCCCACTCAGCTGGTTGCCCTGTACCTCTAATTGAACTAACGCCGAGAGGTTGACGAGCTCCTTTGGAAGTGATCCCTTGAGTTTTTGGTTTCCAATTTGGATTTTCAGCACTCGGTTCTGAGAATCGCAATTCACATACTGCCATTGACAGTAATCTGAACCAGTCCACCCAAGAGAACTCGGGGCTCCAATACTAGTCCTCAAGAGATTCATCACTGACCCATCACCACCACCGCCGGCAGCCGGCTGGCCGTAAACAGAGGAACCCAGAAACAGGATACAGAACACAAACACAAAAAGGAACACCCCAAAACCCAAATGGGGTTCCCTCATTTTTTTTTCAATCTTCGTCAAGAATCTAAGAAAGAAAAACAAAAGAGACGAAAAAGGGAAAATAATCAAAATCCTCGCTGTGTGGTAACCCAGAAGAAAGAAAGAACCGGAACCCAGAACAGGGTTTTACTCAAAATGAGAAGGAGAAAAGAAACCGTACAGCCGGCATTGGATTAAAACCCTTTTCTCATCTTCATGAATTGCGTTTCTTTTTGTTCTCCAGAAGGTAGGACGGAGGAAAACGCGGCGGAGATGGTGGGGAGAAGAAAATTGTGATAAATGCAAAAGCAGAGAGAGAAGAATAAGAATGAAAGAGAAGGAGGAAAGGCGTTAAGGAAATGAGTAAAGAAGAGAGAGAAACTGGGGTGTTTGGGAAGTGGGAAAATGGAAGAAAAAGAAAACGACGTGTGGGTCCAGCTCAGAAAATTTGACACTGCTAACCACAGAGAAGAAAGCATGATGCCGCCATGGAGAATGGAGAGGATAATGCTTGCCCATCCATTAATACTTTTCCTTTTAAGTCTTGTTTTAACCTAATTGGTAAGTTTTTTTTTTTTTTTTTTTTTAATAATTAATTAGATATTAAATAAGGATTTTTTTTTTCTTATAAAATTTTAATTTATTTGATTTCTAAACTTTCAAGTCAATGTCTTAGACGAGTAGTTCCAGCGCCACAATTTCTTCTGGATAACCATTGTAGCATGCCTAAATGTCGTCCTTGTTCAATTTTTTCTATTTAGTTTTTGCGATTTGGCCTAAGTTTTGTTTTTAAGAACCGTGGGTAAAAAAACCCTTAATTCTCTTATCCATATTTGGATAATTTTTGGTAGTCCGTTTAAGTGTTTAATTTTTGTAGTAATCTTAAAATTCTTTTAGGTTGGGGGAGAATCACTTAGACTACACAAAAATATTGATACGTGAATTTGATAATCGTTGAAATTTTATTATGATATAAAGTATCTCTCTTAATAAATGGTGAGAGTCGATTAAGAGACTTCATGTATATTTATGAATTACATGCTTTCATAAAAATTTAATTGGTAAGGTCTCTTAGAACTCCCAATCATGCACTTGAGCTAATTTGCACAACTCACCCAATAAGTTAATTATCCACATTAGCCACACAAAAATGAGATGTCTCCGACACATAAGATCTAGGTCCCATGTGTGCATGCTTACTGTATGTATGCATGTCTTACTTCATTAAAGGGGTTACTTACTTATTTTTTTCCTCAAATAATAGTAAGGTCATATGTTGACAAGTCATTTGGTTCATGTTAACATAAATTTTCATATTTTGTCACTTCGATCTAACAAGTAGGTCTAGCATTGATATTGATATTATAAGTCTTTTAATCTTAAATTTTTTAAATGGCTTGTCTGGTATGTTTTCAATTCGATCTAATAAGGAAACCTATGATTTTGTGTCATTGACTTCATATAACGTAATAATTTTAATCCATGGTTTAATAAGTCAGGTTGTTACCCCTTGACCAATAAAAATTATTGTTTTAAACTTTTTAGAAACTTTTTGAGAGAAATAATAATGGGAGTAATTTTGTTTTGAACTGGTTAACAAATATTACTTCTTTTTAAATATTTTAAAATATCGAAGCTATATATATTTTCTATATATTAAAAAAAAAATGTTTACTCTTACCCTCACATCAATTTAGGGTTATATACGTTAATTCATTTAAAATAATTTGGAATCCTTTTAAAATTTTTGATAGTCCTAGATTCGGTACGACCAAATAAAATCCCTAATTGACACATCAAGCTCTATACAAATATAGAATCGATCTAACCTCTTAATAACCCTCAAATTCAATTCATCTGGAGTAAGTATCATCGAGCAACAAGAAGCCAAATTGATCTAACAACTTATTTAACAAAGACCCTCCAATTCAATCAATCTAAAATAAGTATCGATCAACAAAAAGTCCCACATTAATCTAATCGTGATAAACATAGATGATTGAATATGAACAAGAATGACATAATAGGTATTTTAAGCTATTCAAAACCTAGGCTAAATTATTTATTTAGCAAAGTCAAATGGGTGCATCAACCTCTATAAATAATTGCTTCAAATTCGTGTAAATCTGACATTACAAAAGATCTTGTGATAATAAAAAAATGAAATATTAAAATCTAATCTAATCATATGCAATCAATAGTGGGGTCGTTACCAATAAATAAAGAAATCTAAACTTATAAAATTTATAAAACCATGTGCCATCCCTTATACTTTACTTCAAATTTGAAATCAATATTTTAATTAATCAAACCTGACCAATTTCGACACTTTAGTCACTTTTCACTAAACCTTTGAGTCTCACAATTTTCAAACAAAGTACACCCTTTGTTCGACACTTTAGTCACTTTTGATTAAACTTTTGAGGCTCATAATTCTTTGTTCAATATTTGAAAATTCTTTGTCATGACTAAGTTTAGGGCATGACTTTGGTATCATGTTAAGAATCACGAATCTCCACAATAGTACAATGTTGTCCACTTTGAGCTTAAGCTGTCATGACTTTGCTTTGGGCTTCCCAACAGATTTCATATTAATGGAGATCTATTAGTTCTGAAAAACCTGAGTATGCTTATGTATTAATTTAAACAAACCAAAAAAAAAAAAAAAAAAACTTTATGATTTCGAGAATGGCATTCGGATGGTTCACATGCAATTAATGAGGCGTTACGCATTTACTTCAAACATTCAAATTACGTGTTCCAATTCACAAAATAATAATAATAATAATAATATTAATGTCTCCATTTTATTTTTAATTTTCACGAAATTCTTATTTATTTTTTTACAAATTTCTAATATCCATTTAAACTAAAACTTCTCACTCTACTCAACATTTAAAAATAAATAATAAATTTTGTAAGTATTCTCACCTTATTTAATCCATAATATAATATTAGATACGTCAAATATAGATAATAAAAATTTAATGAAAGAATAATGACATAAATTACGTATAGTATCTTTAGAGTTCTGTCGAACCAAATTTTGATATCCATTTAATATAAATATATTTTTTTCTCTTTCAACTGACATCTAAAATTAATAAAAAGACAAGGGCTACCAAGAAAATAATTAAAATGTATAATAAATTAGAAATCTAAATATCAAATAATTTCGATACGAAAAACATATTTTATTATAAATAGAGTAATTTCATGATTTTTTTTTTTTTTTTTTTATAAAATATACCAATGATATAGAAGATTGAAACATTTATCATTTTAATCGATAATATATATTTTATATCAAATAAATTACGTTAATTTTGTGGTCGTAATATTCTTTCAAATGTCGTAGTATTTCTCTCGACCTTTATATGATATTGAAGTAAAAATCTATAAGAACACTGGGTGAAAACTCGACAGAATAATCAATATACTTAAACTAAAATTGAAAGATGACTGTGACATGTTGCCAATTTGAACATAGGTTAAGGAGTAATCGGAGATTTAAATCGTCATCCTTTCACCATTAAAGTCGTTACATATTTACATCCTTTTATGTTCAACAAACTTATGAATGAGCTTGTTGTAAACATTTAGGCAAAAGACAGTCCTAAGCCAACAATTTACAGTTTAGTTTCTTCCCCTTGCAACCATTTATACATCCATTAGGGGATGGATAACTCTATTGTAGTATACAGGTTGGTACTCATATTCTCTAAATAAAAACAAAGCATTTAGTTGGTTAGAAATGGCAATGGCTAAGCCTGAATCTCAATACCAGTCGAGAATTCCCGACGCTGTCGTCAAACTCGGCTCCCTATTCACCAGCAAGAACACAGTTAGCACCAGGAATGGTGTCAAAAGTTGCTGGTAGTTTCTAACCCACCAAAAGGAGGTCAGCAATGGAGCTTTTGCCTCTGGTTTTGTGCAGCTGATGATATCATTTAGCATCCATGAAGCCTTTGATGGGCTATGATTTTTGGAAAATCTTGGCAACTTCCTTGTATAGATTTTCTTCCTCAAAGGGTTTCGAGACGTAGCCATCCATTCCGTATTTCAGGCACTCGTCGTAGGTAGCATGAATCACATCTGCAGTCATTGCTAATATTGGTACATGCCACTCGCTTTTGCTTGTAGATGATCCTTCGTTTGCCTTGCTCTCCATCATCCTGATGAGACGAGTTGCCTCAAACCTGCAGTTTTGACAAAATATACGTATAATTTACTCGTCGTACTTTCATGGAGAAAAGAATGAAACTGTATCAGCTCAAGTCCACATTTAGCAGATATTGTCCCTTTCAGGTTTCCCCTCAAGATTTTTAAAATGCATATGCTAGGGAGAGGTTTCCACACTCTTATAAAAAATGTTTCGTTCTACTCTCCAACTGATGTGGGATCTCACAATCCGCCCCCTTCGGGGTCCAGCGTCCTCGCTGGTACACCACCCAGTGTACACCCTCTTCGGGGCTCAATGTCCTTGCTGACACTCGTTTATCTCTCTCCAATCGATGTGGGATCTCACAGAAACAATGCAATGGCACCAAAACTTTCTACCTAACTAACTTTTGGTCTGAGTTCATGTTTTTTTAGCTAAAACAGCAAAAGGAGAAATGAAGAACTATGCAATTCTAATGAAAGACCTGCAAGATTGAGAGAAGAAATGAAGAAAACTTGTTAGAACATACCCATCCATTTCAGGCATTTGAATATCCATGAAGCAAGCATCAAAATTGTGCGGTAGCTCAAGCAACTTCAGTGCAGCTTTCCCGCTTTCTGCACACTCAACATCTGCACCTACTTTCTTCAGAGCGCCTGCAGCGACCCTTCGGTTTACTTTATTGTCATCAACAATTAAGATTCTCTTGCCACAGAGAAGGCTCTGAAGGAAAACAGAATCATTTGGTAGGCCCCTTCCTCGCCTCTGGTTCTTAACATCAAGTACTTGTTGAAGACAGGCAGCAACCATACTCGCCCTCAATGGCTTCATGATCACAGTGTCTGCAAAACCTGCTGCCCTTGCCTTGTCTAGTTCTGCAGTGGTGATGTTTGTAGCAAGAAGTATCAGTTTCGGTAACTTAAACGAACTCGCATTCAGTTTCCAGTTCAGTTGATGAATGATACCACATTCCTCATCAGACTTCAATGTGTCTTTTTCAACTAAGATAATATCTGGAAGGAGTGTGCTTCTGCAATATTGAGATAAATAGTTCCAATAAGCTAGTTGCAATATAAATCATCTGCAGAAAGGTCCACTAAACAGACAAAAATTCTTGGTGAATCTACGTGGGGCACTAGGTAAATAGTATTAGAGACCACGAACCTCCACAATGGTATGATATTGCTCGTGGCTTTGTTTTTGGTTTCTCCAAAAGGCCTCGTACCAATGAAAATTTATTCCTTATAAAACCATGATCATCCCCTTAATCAGCCAACGTGCAGCCAACGTGGGCTCCCTCCCAACAATCCTCCCTAGAACAAAATACATCAATCCTCCCCTAGAACAAAATACACCATAGAGCCTCCCCTAAGGCCTATGGAGCCCTCGAATAGCCTCCCCTTAATCAAGGCTCGACTCATTCTCTGGAGTCCTTGAACAAAGTAAATCCTTTGTTTGACACTTGAGTCACTTTTGACTATATCATCGAGACTCACAACTTCTTTGTTTGACATTTGAGAATTCTATTGACATGACTAAGTTAAGGGCATGACTCTATACCTTGTTAGGAACCACGAACTCCCACAACGGTATGATATAGTCTACTTTGAGCACAAGCTCTTATGGCTTTTCTTTTGGTTTCCACAAAATACCTCATCCCAATAGAAATGTATTCCTTTCTTATAAACTCATGATCAACCCCTTAATTAGTAAATGTGAGCTCCCTCCCAACAATCCTCAACAAATCGTTCCAAAATTTCAAGTTCTCTTTTGATAAAAAATTTATTTTCAGTTTTCAACAAACAAGAATTAAGCTTATTCAAACTAGCTGTTGGCTAACTTGACTTTGTTCAACAGAAGATAAACATATAAATAATTTCAAAGGGATCCTCCCAGTTTTCAAGTGTTCAACTGAATGAACAAGAAAAAGCTGATCCCCCTCGTCCTCATTAGCTATTAACCTCAAAGATCTCAAGAAAAGATTATCAGGCCTTACCCTGGTGCTATGGAGCCATTTTCTTCGCATAAAGAAGCTGCCATGTTGATGCTACTGGTGACTTCAACTATGATACCAAGTCTCTTCAAATGATATCTGGTTACAGAAGCTCTAACTGGTTTCCTGTCAACTATTATTGCTTTCATTCCCCTAAAACTGGGAGGAAGCTCTTCAGAGCTGGGTTTTTTCATGTCATTCATTGAATTTTTCTTGCACTTTCCTAAAACAGCAGTGAACGAAAACGTGCTACCAATCTGAGGCTGACTTACGAAGTTGATCTGACCACCCATTAGTTCAACTAAACATTTGCTGATACTCAAGCCGATACCAGTTCCTCCGTAATTTCGGGAGGTCGAGCTATCTGCTTGCATGAAGGGCATGAAAACTCGATTTTGGGCATGTAAAAGGATCCCAATTCCAGTATCCTCCACACTTACCATCAATGTGACATGACCACAATACTCATTAGTTACTGTTGGGTTGTTTGGAGAAGCATTCGACTGAGAGTTCTCATCAGCAATTTGATGTTTAAAGTTATCCAAATTGTTCTGATTATCAGCTGCCTCACGTCCGCTTAAAGTTTGAAATTCACGACCATCCGATATAAACAAGTCACTGTCTGACATTCCATTGACATATTTTGTGTCGATGGAGCCTTTTGAGTGCTCAGCTAGATGTACTTTAACAAATATGTGTCCCCTTTCAGTAAACTGCAGAAAGAAATATATAAAAAATTATTTTAATGGTGTTTGCTACCGACAATATACTGTACCCCAAACCCACCGCTAACAGATATTGTCCGCTTTGACCCGATACGTATCGCTGTTAGCCTCACAGTTTCAAAACGCGTCTACTAGAGAGAGATTTCCACACTCACATGAGGAATGCTTCGTTCCCCTCACCAAGAGATGTGGGATCTCATAATCCACCCCCCTTGGGGGCCCAACGTCCTCGCTGACACACCGCCTGATGCCTAGCTCTGATACCATTTGTAACAGCCCAAGCTCACCGCTAATAGATGTTGTCCACTTTGGCCTATTATGTAATTGTCGTCGGCCACACAATTTTAAAACATGTCTACTAGAGAGAGGTTTCCACACCCTTATAAGGAATATTTCGTTCCCCTCTCCAAGAGATGTGAGATCTCACAATCTACCCCCCTATGAGGCCCAGCGTCCTCGCTGACACACCACCCGATGCTTGGCTTTGATACCATGTTTAACAACCCAAGTCCATTGCTAACCGATATTGTCCACTTTTGCCCATTACGTATCGCCGTTGGCCTCATGGTTTTAAAACACGTCTATTAGGGAGAGGTTTCCACACCCTTAAAAGAAATGCTTCGTTCCCTCTCCAAAAGATGTGGGATCTCACAAATACACTTCAAAGAAAGAAAAAAGGACAGCACCAATCGAAAGAAACTTGAACAATCCACTTACCTTAACAGAGTTACCCACAAGATTTGTTATGATTTGTCTGAATCTTCCTGGATCTCCAATTACAATTTCTGGAACTTTATCAGATACAAAAACTGCCAGCTTCATTTCCATATCATCATAGCAAAGAGCAAGAAAGTCAATACTTAACATGACATGTAAAGAAACAGCCAACAAACATGTTTGTTTGAAAAATAAATGATGGCCACATGTCCTACCTCCAGACCCTTTTGTCTGGACTTCTCGGAAAATAAAGACAGGACATCATCAAGTATTGATCGAATGTCAAATGGAACTGCTTCCAGTTCTAATTTTCCAGCTTCAATTTTTGCCCGATCAAGAACCTCATTTATTAATGCTATCAGTGCCTTTCCACATGCTTGAGCAGTCTGAGCATAATCCTTCTGAGTTGAACTTAAATCCGTGTCCAGAAGCAGAGCAAGCATTCCTGAAATTGATGCTCACGAAAGTATACAAATCTGAGTATTTGTTGTACATACAAAATCAAGGATTTCAGCAAAAGCGAAGATTGACAGGAAAATAACTCACCAAGAATGCCATTCATTGGTGTTCTAATTTCATGAGAAACAGTTGCAAGAAACTGAAACCAAAATAAAAGAGAGATTTAAATCAAGAGATAAAACATCATATAGATGGGTTGACTAGGTTACAACATGCAGGTGATTCAATGCAGAATTCCATTCCTTTTTATAGATGATCGTGGAAGACCTCCAACTAACATGCAACTCGACAAATCCCACTAACATTGGCATTGAAGAACTGTTACTATGAGATCCCTCATCGGTTGGGGAGGGGAATGAAACATTCTTTATAAGGGTGTGGAAATCTTTCCGTAGCAGACACGTTTTAAAAACCTTGAGGAGAAGTCCAAAAGGAAAAGCCCAAATAAGACAATATCTGCTAGCGGTAGGCTTAGGCTGTTACAAATGGTATCAGAGCCAGAAACTAGGCGGTGTGCTAGCGAGGACGTTGGATTGTGTGACCCCACATCGATTGGAGAGAGGAACGAGTGCCAGCAAGGACGTTGGACCCCAAAATGGGATGGATTGTGAGATGCCACATCGGTTGGAGAAGGGAACGAAACATTCTTTATAAGAGCGTGGAAATCTCTCCCTAGCATACCCATTTTAAAAACCTTGAGGGAAAGCCCGAAAGGAAAAACTCAAAAAAGACAAATATCTGTTAGCAGTAGGCTTGAACCGTTACAGTTACCCAAAGGGTATTTATGACAGAATTCAACTATTATTGATACATAGAGGTACATTTCCAAGGGAGATTCAAGAGCTCTGTACTCTCCACAATTCCAAAACTCAAGTCAAAAGCCAAAAAATGCCTCTCCTAACAGACTGCCAAGTCTATGTACGTACTATTTACTCAATTTTTACCGATTCTACTGTCATAACTAACTAGGATCCCACACACGACACAACACATGCGCACAAACTTGACCCAACCCTTCTAACCCTCTTCCTAAGGCTACAAATTAAGAACAATGCCTAATTAACCCTCTTAAGTAAATGGCCATCCTAATTTGAATCCACGATCTTAAAGACATTTGAATTTACCACTTATCCATTTGACTACTAAGTCAAAATGTGGTGATTTGGAAAAGGAATAACATGGTTATAATCAAGATATTTCGATGTTTATGATTGTGAGATCCTACATCGGTTGGGGAGGAGAATGAAACATTCTTTATAAGGGTGTGGAAACCTCTCCCTAGCAGACACGTTTTAAAAACCTTGAGGGGAAGCCCGAAAGAGAAAGCTCAAAGAGGACAATATTTGCTAACGGTGAGCTTGGGCCGTTACAATGTTTCTGTATGATATAGAGATTTAGTTTGTGTTAGTGATTCAACCTCCTATTATGCTATTGCTTTCTGCTTCATACTAGACACTGTTATAAGCCTATTTTTTAATACAACATACTTCAACCTGAATATCAAGAGTCTGATGCAGAACTTGCACCCCAACTATCACTTACTCTCCCCTCTAAATTCTGTCTGTTTCCTTCTCTCTTTAAGTCTCTTAATTTTTTAGTTCCTATTTGAACCGATTGATAGTACCTGGGATTTTGCAACATCAGCAGCCTCAGCTCGAACTTTCAGTTCCTGCATCTCATGAAAATCATCTTCAACCTTCACGATGTGAGTTGCTGCACCGTATAAAATATATCCAACTAATAACCCGATAACGAAGAATAAGAATGCAGTAGTCAGGGCAGTCCAGGATGTGGGAGCCTTCTGCTGATATCTGCTCCATATCCACATGAGAAAAGCCATAAGACACCAAGGCAAATAATCCACATTAGAGTTGTAACAAATATGGCAGAATTCTTTACCTACAAATCATCAGATGCTTCCTGAATGGATCTCCGAAATCAAGGCTACTCCCATGCAAAAGAAACTCGTCACCATCTTGATATTGATGACCGTACATGACGAGGGGGTCAGAAGAGTTCGTAACATCATACACGTTTACCAAAATGGCCTGATTCCCTGCAAGCTGCCCAAGCAAGTTCTCCACAAGTGACTCAACATCAAAAGCTCCACCAACGTAGCTGCGTTAAGATAAGAAACAATTTAACATATCTGGCACATATAATTTCACCTCTCAGACAATGCTCAAGCTCAAGAGATTTGAAAATTAAGGTATATTTCGATGAGAACACAAATTTCCAGGCCAAAAATTTCAGGGTAAGTATAGAGCCAAGAGAAAAGATCAAACTCAGAAAATGTGAAAACCAAACACCACTAGGGAATTGAGAGTTTGTGAAGGACATCCCACAAGAATACAGCAATGGAGGAAAACTTCTAACGATATTTGGCAGGTAATTGTCTATGTTATATACATAAGGATGAACAAACAAATCACATATGAACTCACATTCCTAATAAAACTACTTCTTATCCAGACTGACCCTGCTGTTGCTTCTATACGTTCTTCTTCAGTTGGTATAGATGGCAATTTGGATTTGTAAACGGGAAACGTCAAAACAACTCCAAGATGATGTGAGCCCAGCAGCCTGAAGGGGCTTGTTAAGACAGCTTTTCCTGTTGCTCTAGCCCTCAAAATATTTTCGCGGTCCTCCTGCATCATATCAGCCAGAAGAAATCTACCAAATGAGAGAGGAAAAACAATACAGATAGGCATGCCACTTTCATCCAACATATAAGCTTGAATAGCAAGCTCATTTTGCTCTACCTCTCCTGACATCATATCCAGTGATTCAATATAAGAGACTGTTTCTTGAGAAAATATAACTGGTGCATATTCATCTCGAATTGGGGAAGGTTCTCTTTTCATTGTTTTTATCATCCACCCATGTTGCTTTTCGAATATATCCCTCTCTGAATGAACCACTCTCTGTGCATACGCCACCCCACTGAGTAGAGGCCGTTCGAAAGCCGTTCTGGCTGTGTATTCTGCAAAAGTCTCCTGCATTGTCGTATTTCAGGCTCGTTAAACAAACATATCATTGAAAAGAATACAATACAATACCAGTATCTTCAAGAAAATACAGAGAAATGAACTTGTACATCATGGAGGGTTCAGATTTCCCCCAACTATAAGAAGAACAAACCAATGTCCAAAGCTTGAAGCACAAACCTGGTCAATTGCAGAAGGGGTCTTGAAGTAATGAAAGGTGGAAACAAGCACAGCCAAGGCATGAACATGGTTGACACTAACACTGAACTGATCTTGCAACATCCTTGATCTCTCTTCACACATGCTCCCCAACACTTCATTCCTTCTCACTTTATTATCAGCATCCATGCCATTATAGATTAACATGCTGATAAAAGCCATCCCCATAATCCACAGCAGAAGATACTTACGAAGCCAAGCCCTGTTAGCTTGAACAAACGTGTAACCCTTCTTTGTTGTTCCCATTTGCTCATTCCACTTGGCCACAGAGTTGTGGTTTGGCTGCATTTTCGAACCCATCTTCCGTCTTCCTCTTTCACCTCTTGTTCTTCATTCCCCCTACCAAAACTAGGCCAACCTGAATTAGCAACATTCTTAGCTCACTTTCTTTCTGTAAATTCGTTTGACAGTTCCTTCTGCAATTAAACAGAAAAGAAAAAGGTAGACAAAAGGAAGGTCGTCACAACAGCATTTGACCTGTTGAATTTAAAGCTCAGAAAGCAAAACCAAGAAAAAAAAAACCCATTTCCCTTTTTCGAGCTCACCAAAACCCATTTCTAGCCTAGGGAGAAAAGACAATCAATAAAGAGAGCCTTTCAATTCCCGGAGACAAACCTGACTCTCACAAAAGATGGGGTGTTCTTCTTTTATGGTAAACAATAAAATAACAGCCTAGGGAGAGAGAAAGCCCACATTCCAAAGAATTCCTCGCTCATATGCTTTCGGGTCAATGAGATCCTTGCGTAACAAAAAAGGAAACTGAAACAATAAAAATACAGAGAAGAAAGCTAATCATGTCCCTCTACGCCTCCTCCTCCTCCAGGCGTGAAGCTCAGTACCCCATTTCATGTCCATTAACAATCAAACTTACACAGCTGAACCCCTCAGCTCCCAAGAAAAAATCACACGCGCGCAGCGTAGAACACAAGAAGAAACACTGAAACAGAGCAAAAAGAAAGCAAAAACAAAAAGAAAAGGGAAAGGGAAAGGGAAAGTGGGTTTATCGAAAGAAACAATGCTTTTGCAGATTTGCTCACCTGGGTATCAAAAAAGAGGCAAAATGTTAACAATGAAACGAATGATTCACTTGCAGATAGATGGAGGAACCCGAAGAAGGTCCTCCAAAAAGCGATCCGTAATGGCTTTTAGTGTAGAATAACACATGGGGTTTTTCTGTTTCTCCCCATTTTTGCTATAATTCAACAAAATGAAATGAAAACTTGAAGATTGTGAAGGATTTTCTCGGATACTGTCCTGACTTTTCTGTCTCCCTAATCGCTACCCTTCCCTATACTCTTTTACTATGTCGTCTTCTTTCTCTCTGTCACCGCCTCTATTCCTCTCTGTCTTTGTCGACTGAGTACAACTATGGCTTCAAGAGAACCCCATGAAAAAATGATGGAAATACCTTCAACCTGAATGAACCCAGAACCACAAAATTCAAAATTTATGCTCTGTTTTTCCACGCTAAAATCATTATGAAGTTAACTAAAAGAAAAATCATCCCATTTTCAATCTCTTTCCCGCTGGGCTTTTGTTCACATTTTTATTTGCTTTCTTCTCGCTGTGGGAGAGAATCAAATTGGTGGAAAATGGGAAGACTAAAATCTCCATCGCAAATCAAATCTGTGTGATGATGACAAGCCCACAATGCTCCGTCTTATTCCCTCTTAATTTGCTTTTAGCCCTTTTCCCCACCAATTTTCTCAACTTATCTTTTTATTTTTATATTTATTAATTTTTTTTTTTTTAAAGTTTGATTTTTTTAATTTATCCCGAAAATATAAGAAATTAACAGTTATAAAGCAAAAACGTCTATTGTTTGACTAAGTTTATTTGATGAAGATATTTTATGTTATATTTGATGAATATCAAGCTCGTCCACGTTTGAAAATGTAGATAAAAATTTAAAAGAGAGAGAATTAGGTCTCTTGGGCAATGATGTCTTTAGGCCTTTGGGGAACTTTGACGGTGTCGCGTAGCAAAAAAAAAAAAAAAACAAAACAAAACAAAAAAGGAGAAGAAATTGAGGAGCGGTCAATAAACAAACAAACAAACTAGTTTATCTTTAAAATCTGTCATCTTATCTATTGGGAGATTACTGAATTAGATCTAAAATCTATCATCGGAGAAGCTCGAGACCATAATATATAAATTTTGTTATTACAGTCATAGGAATAATAAGCAATGTGGATACAAAGTGGTAATAAAGGAAGAAGTCACCAAAAAACTGCACAACGTGAGAGAGCTCAGAACAACGATAACAAGAGTTTTGAAAAGGAGAGATTTGAAAATGTTGTTACAATTGCATAAAGAATGACCACAAGTCCAAGGCTCATTGGTCTAAGAAGAAGTCCATCAAAACCAATGTTGCCACCTCCAAACCTATAGGTTTACAAAATAAAGCATCCCTGGATGAATCAATCGAAAGATAAAAGACCCGACTTGTAACTCGAGGGTTCTCTCAACAATATATATTAGACTACGATGGAACGTTTAATCCAGTGACAAAGATCACTCTCGTACACATCTTGCTAGCACTCGTTTCAAGTAAAGATTATAAATTATGACAAATGGATGTGAAGAATACTATCTTGCATGGAGAGTTGAATCAGGAGATCTACATGAACCAACTAAAAGGATTTCATAATGCAGCTTGACGGATTCTGAGATATGTAAAAGGAACCATCGACTATGATCTTTTTTACAAAAGAAGCTAAAAATGCAAGCTAGTTGGATACTATGATGTAAACCATGTAGGAGACCACGATACCCAAATATCAACTACTGGATAAGCGTTTAAACTAGGTTTAGAAATAATTTCTTGGTCCAGCAAAAAATAACCAACAATATTATTGTTAATTACTGAAGCAGAGGACAAAGCAAAAGCAGGGCTAAAGCAACTCAAGAAAGTACATTATTAAAACTCTTAGCAGAAGATTTGCACTAGAAAGTTGAGTATTCGATACCATTTCATTCCGACAACCAATATGTAATTCGCCTTCATGCTAGAACAAAATATATGAAGGTGCATTACCATTTTATTAGACATAAAGTTCTATAAAGAAGAAAATGGATGACTAAGTGGTAGATCGGTTTACAAAAAGGGTCGAATAATATCAAATATGAAGGTTTGACTATCAACTCAACATCGTACGACGAATGAAGACTAGTGTTGAGAGTGTGTGTTAAAACATCATCACTGCTGCAATAAGATGAAACCCAATAATTATATGAATCTATTGTCCAAATATTTTAAGAATAAAAATCTATATATTTTAAGAATAGATATATTTAGATATTTTTATAAAGATTTCAACCATAATTATATTTATATATTTTTAAAATAAATAAATTGACGAGAACAGTGCAATAATAATATACTTTTTTTTTTCATATTAAATTAAATTAAAATTTGAATTTTTTAATTTAAACCAAAGTCAAACCATTAATAATACATGTATGTAAATGGGTATGATTGGAGTTAGTTTGCTTTTAATGGTAATGTCTTTAATCAAACTTTGTGAATCATTAACGCCAGACATATGCTTTTTATGAGACATTAGTGCTCATATTTTTAAACACCTAATTCCTTTACTTAAGGATAAACTTACAAAAGTCAACATGGTATCTTTTAATTTTCCATTAAAAACATAAAAGTGATAATGCTCATGGGTTTAAATCTTTTGACGTGACTATATATATATATATAAATAGATTTATTTATTTATTCGAGTATGAATGAATGTAACTACATTCAAATGAGAGTGATTATGAGAATATGATAACTAAAATAACGTAAAAATATTGAAAGTTACCATTTACATCAATGCACATTTTTTTCCGTGGTTCAATCATAAGAACTCCAAAATTAATCGTGTTTTGCTGCAATTCTATTCTTGGTGATTTTCTGAAAAATTCTTCTAAAATGTATGCGAGTGAGGACAAGTGAAACTAAAAGGACTCATAACATGTGGGGTAGTCTTCAGTTTTAAGAGCGAGCGATCAGTAATGTGACCATGTCGCAGGAGAATATTAGAGCACAAAGATGCTAAATTCGAATTTCAAATCATCGGTTTAGGAACGGTCGTTACACTTTAAAATTTTGTAAGCTTGACCCACCAACTCATTTATTCGAATCTTAATTATTATCCGTTTATAGTTTATGGTAAGTGTTCCTTTTGATATGACATCTCACTATCAAAAGGACAATTCATATTAGACCTCCCAAGATTTAGAGCATCTTTTTTTTTTTTTTTTTTTTTTTTTTTTTTTTTTTTTTTTTTTTTTTTTTTTTT
>NW_019268518.1:2560906-2569171 GCF_002738365.1 Cucurbita moschata
TTTTTTTTTTTTTTTTTTTTTTTTTTTTTTTTTTTTTTTATTTCTTCTTCTTATTAATATTTTAAAATTTAGTTTCGAGTTTATATTTTAATTATTGATTTGACATCGTTTAGGCCCACTGAAAATATTCTCTATTTTCTGTCGCTTAGCCCAATGGGCCCAAATTAAGCACCATCATGGCATTGGACTCTGCCCAATTGTGAATCTCCTGATGGGAGTTCTCAAAATTGTCTATCATCTCAACTTCTTTCACGAACATAACAGTGTCACAAAATTTTCATCTTCCCAACTTTATTATATAGTTTCGATTACACTTTCGTGGGTCCTTAGTGGGTCGTACGAAAATAGTACATATAGAACTATGTGTATGAACGTGATACACATCTCGAACTAAAAAGACTAGAATCCAAGGCCATAGTTTTAGGTCCCATTAAAAAGAAATTTCATATTTTTATGTTGCATGTGATTGCATTTTTCGATGTTAATAATGGTAATACTTACTGGGTATTTTATAAATACTCAACCGTTCTTATCATGTTTTTCTAAAAAGAGAAAATATGGGAATGTCTGGTTGACATTGGATGTATAGTGTCTCTCTTTTCTTTAAATATTAGGAACTCAGGTAAGAACTTAATATTTTTTTAAACTTGTGATTTATGTAAGACTATGAATAATGTTTTACTATTTTTTTTTTTCGAGATCTCAAATCTAAATCAAGTACGTCTTCACTTAAGTTCATTGATGTCACGTGTTTATAATATTAAGAGCATAGAGAGTTGTGACATGCATGTAGAAGCAGTCAACGTCGTTAGACAAGATTTTTTTTATTTCAAAATGTTATGGCTTGATAACGCGTTGGTTTAGCTACCTCACAGTACATCTCGACTGCATAAAGAGCCTTTAAAGTTAAACTAATGGTCTAATAATTTATAGTGATTTTTAAAGGAAAGAGCTAAATTTGTATGAAGGTAACATGAGAATGTTGGAGTTGCATCAAGTTGTTGTTGCTCCGTGAGTAGATCCAAGATTGGTTGAGTATGAGAGTGAGGTAGATCATTAAGAGTTTGATCTTCACTAGTGACTATTTTTTGTCCATGTCTTTTTTGAAGGAGACATGGATTCTAATGATGACGATTGTATAATGAGTTGAATGTATTATTAGAAATTATTCAAACCACTAGGGGTGGTGTCCATAATGATTTTATCATACACTTACAAGCTGACACATTTCTTGTAACGACCCGACTTTTCTATTAAACGTAAAGTCGTCATTGCATGACATGATTATTACGTATACAAATATTCATTTAAAATAATTTCAAACGAAGCCTTAGATTTACGTTCGAGGTAAAACTTTAAAAACACATCAAGAAAAACGGTAAAGTGGAAAAATAAATAATATTATGAATCTCACAACATAACATAAAAATTGTTCAATACTTCAATAGGGTTAAGTCGATTTGTTAGAAGATTACTGAACTAAATTCGAAGTCTGTCATTGAAGAAACTCAAATGAAGAGGATCATTATCCATAGATTGCGACCAAAATATAGAAGCTTTGTTGTTGATGTACAAGGATGGTCTGCTCAACCAACTACTTGCTATCCAGCCAAGAAGCCATGGCTAAGTAAATGGGAGACTTCACGCTGAAGAGTGAAGAAGAAGTGCTGCAAAAACTGGAGCAATAATAAGCCAATGGATACAAAATGGTAACAAAGAAAGAAGCCACCAAGAAACTGCACAAACTAACTTAGAGAGCTTAGAAGAACGACAACAAGAGTTCTCAAGAGAAGAGATTTGAAGGTATTTGCAACAACTAAAGAAGGAAAGACCACATGTCCAAGGATTGTTGGTCCAAGAAAAAGTTCGTCGAGAGCAATGTGGCAACCTCCAAAAAGGAGATGAAGGATTAATGGGATGTAGGGGTACTATGTGTCATAGAAGAAGACGAGCTAGCGCTCAAGGGGATGATGGAAGGACATATCGATTACGAGAATGACTGGATCATTGATTCAGGATGCTCATACTACGTAACTGGCGATCAGAGTGGCGCAATGGAAGCAAGCTGGCCCTCAGAGAAGGAATTATTACTAGATTTAGACACCATTGAAGAAATTCTACCCAAAAGATTGGAAGAGCAAACTATATACATTTGGTTAAGTATTGATGTGCTTGAAGATCTAAGTGACATTGATATTGATGAGCAAGAAGTGACTTAACCAAGCGAATTCAATGAAAAGGAAACGACACATCAACAACTTAGATGGTCAGAAAAAATTCAAAAATCAAGTGCTAAGTATGTCAACGTAGCTATTATAGAAGACAAAGTTAAAGAGCTAGAGACGTACGAAAAATCATCACGAAGTACGACTTGACAGTAGGCAAGGGAGGAATAAATTATAGTCTTGGATCAAAATCAGACCTAAAAACTAATGTCAAGATTAGGAGATATCAAACTCTTCTATTGCAAGTGTGTTTACAAAATAAAGTGTCTCTCAGATGGATCAATCGAGAAATACATGGCTCGGACAGTAGCTCCAGAGTTCTCTCAACAATATGGATTAGAATATTGTGAAACGTTTATTCCAGTGACAAAGACCATTATCATACAGGTCTCATCAACCGAGAGATTGATATGAAGAATGCTTTTTATATGGAAAGTGAGAGATGAAGGAATGAGATTCTTTAAGTTATTAGTAAGTTCTCAGACAAGCGAATAAATGAGATCTTTGTGTCAAAGGTTCGTTGGTTATTCTTGACCTTTTTTAGCATTTTTGTTAGAAAATGGAAAGTATTTTGCATAGATGAAATGTTACAAGGAGATATTTAGCATTCATGGTATACATGTGTTGATAGTGTACCTTACAGATCTCCGCAATAGTATGATATTTCCATTTTGAGCATAATCTCTGGTGGTTTTGCTTTGGGCTTCCTCAAAAGGCCTCATACTAATGAAGATGTATTTCTCAAAAGGTCTTTGTAGCCCTCAAACAACCTCTCCTTAATCGAGGCTCGACTCCTTTTTCTGGAGCAATTTCTTTGTTCGACACATGAGGATTCTATTGACATAGCTAAATTAAGGGCATGACTCTGATACCACGTTAGGAATCACGGATCTCCACAATAGTATGATATTGTCCACTTTGAACATAAGCTCTCATGGGTTTGCTTTAGGCTTCCCAAAATGTTTCATCCCAATGGAGATGTATCTCTTACTTATAAACCTCGTGATCATTCCTTTAATTAACCAACGTGAGACTCCCTCCCAACAATCCTCAACAATTCTTCCATTTAAGCGTGACTTAATAATTTTCCTTTTAATTTAAGTCAGTTTGAGACATGTTAACCATATCTAAGTAAGAGTTATGAATACTAGAGTTTATACGTGTATCTCGTGATAGTAGAACTAATCATCATTGGTTCGAATAGCCTTAAAAAAAGTTCACAGTCGGTTTAAGCTACAATCAAGGCAAGTAATCATATTATGGAACACTATATGTTTGGTTCGATGAACTTTTGATTTATAATAAAATACTATTTTCTAACCAGAACCATTTTTATTATAATGCATGTATGCCAGGTATGATGTGACACGAAAAATTAATGATACTCTCAATAATAAATAAGGAAAGTAATCTAGCCACGTAATTAATAGAAACGATTCATGAAAGAAATGATTATAGTAATATAATAATGTATAACAAATTATAACGTATGCTCTCTTAGCTGTGAGACCTCGTCCATATTTATGATTACGAAAAAATGAGATTGCAAAAACTTGCCAATATAGCCCCGAAGAAGAGTGACAAAATGGTAGCCACGAGGAAAAGTAGCAATATGGTCACGATCATGTTTCTGTGGAAATATGATTATCTTTAGTGATACGACCCATAAAGAAAAAGTTACAACTTTTTTTTTTTCAACTAGAGGAAAGATATCATACACAAATGATGGTGTTTGCTTAACCGGCCATAGATAGTTCAAACAAACTTATATCGACACGATAATCCAATTATATTTAAATAACATTTTATTTGCTTTCTATAAAGCATGTATTTCTTTATATTTATATATAAAAGAAAAAGATCCCCAAAAGAAACTTGTATGAATTAGAAGAACATATAATGGCCATCTATTTACATGACAAGACATGATTTGATGTTGTTTTGGATTTGTATAGAAATGAAAAGGTAGTGGGGATGATTTGAAGGCTTATGGCTCAATTTTTGAAAGTGGTTCACTAGTCCTCTTGTCTTTAGTTCTAAAGCTTGTGTGTCTACACTCGTTGTGAAGATGACTAATGATATACATGTCTGTCCCTCTCAACCACCAAATGCCCAAAACTCCCGACTATAATTTTCATTAAAGATATGTACAAAGTCATTTGTATGTGCTTTGTGCGAGACATCATGTGCTTTGCCCTCCTTTTCCATTTGTGGGTTCTCACCTTTTTGTTCTAAATTATTGGACCATAGTTTGTTGTTCTATATTATACTTGATTAGACCACTGATACACTGTTTTAATGAATGTAAAAAAATTGTAGAAGTTAAAGTTTTATGAATGGTATGTTGATTTGTTTGTGCATGATTTTATTATTTGTAAAGCATGGAATAGTTTATGCGAGATTCCACATCAATTAGAGAGAGTAACGAGTGCACGTGGGATTTCGAAGGGAGATAGACCGTGAGATCCCAAAAACAACCGGAGTTGAAGTAATCACATATTTGAAGCAGTATGATTGGTAAAGATCAGACATCGGAAAGATACTGTTTTTTTTTTTATTGGTTGGGCCTCTCTCTCTTTCATTATTAGTGTGAGAGAATAGGCATTTTAGGCAAAAAGATGATGGCACTTGAGCTGGTCTCTTCTCTCAGTTTGTGATTATCAATATTAGGTTTCATTTTTGAATAATAATAATAATAGAGTCCAAAAATTCAACCAAAGTAATGGGTTTTCCATTCTGATTCTGTAACTTTACACCATATCTTCCATCCCACCATAATCTGATTATTGGGTTTCGTTTTGAATAATGGAACACTCCAAAAATTCAACTAAAATAATGGGTTTTTTCATTCTGATTCTCTTAACTTTACACCATATCTTCCATCCCACCACAACCCCTCTCTCTCTTTCTCTCTCTCTCCGCCCATTTATTTCATCTGTCGAATCTTACCCACTCCATAACCAGTAAAGGCTATGGAAACCCACCTCCCTCCTCTCTGCCTCTTACCGTTTCCTCACTCTGCGTCTCACTGCCGCTGCCATAGCCTTCAACGCATAGATTAACGCACAAGGGCTCTCCCGATTCTTCAATAAACCCATGTATGTCACACTAGATGTGAATCCCTTCTTGTTTTTCTTATGTTTTTGCTTGATTTTAATGTTGCCCTCTTCTTTGCTTCTGCTCTGCTTTCTTCTGGGTCTGTTTTTGAATGATGATGCGATGAAATTTATGCTTTCTGGGTTATGATTAGTCGCTCTTTTTGGTTCTTTTCTTGGAATTTTTCCTGGGGTTTTTCCCTTTTTACTCTTTTTCACTGAATGAATCTGCTTCTATGATACCTGATGTTGTGACCATGTGCTTGCTTAGTTGCTCTGGGTAATAATTTGTGTTTGAATTCATGGAGGAAGTTTCCATGAATCTAGGTTTATGTAGGCGTAAGATTTGTGAAATTGTAGTTTGGGATGAACAAATATATATGCTAATCTTAAGCTTAGCTTCTTGATATCAAGTTCTGGTAGAACAGCTGCTGAAGTGTTGAGGGCTTGTGGCCTTTTTCATGGATTCATAGCCAAAGATTGATCATGTATTAGGGCTCATTAGCATAAACTTTTAGGAAAAATGTCATGTTCTTGAACGTTCTTCTCCATTATTGTGCAATGCAGAAGCAACATGAACTTATTTGATTGTTCTTGTAATTCTTAAAACAGAAGGAAAAGAAGGGATTCTCTGTGTTTGGAAGCCTCTGGTTCTTAACTTTTTTGGACAATTCATTCAAATAATGGAAACTTTAGATTTCAATATTGAAGCTGCTAAAGATTCAGAGCCTAGCAGTAGTCAAGAAGCAAATCCTGATCACTCTAACACTGGCACTGCCAGTTCTTCCTGCCCTCCAAGCTCGAGTGAAGTTGCTGTTGCTGTTGCTGATGCAGTGCCCATTTCACTTGACTTGACACTTCAGTTTAACTCCAACGATATCGAATCGAAGGGTGATGGTGATGGCGAGAATCACGGGGAAACAAATGGTAACAAATCGTCGTCTGCATCGACGCCGAGAGTTTTCTCTTGCAATTACTGTCGACGTAAGTTCTTCAGCTCGCAGGCGCTTGGTGGGCATCAAAATGCACACAAAAGAGAGAGGACAATGGCTAAACGTGTAACTCGAATGGGAATGTTCTTCGATCGATACGGTAGCTTGGCGTCGCTGCCTCTTCATGGCTCAGCTCTTAGATCACTCGGCATTGAAGCTCATGGTGCTCTACACCAAACAGTTCTAGCTTCAGATCACAGGCCTTATCCTGGTAGGAGTGTTGGAGCAAAGTTTGAGCATAGCACTTTCGGGTTCCCGACATTCGTTGAGGAATACGAGGACGATGTCGGGATGTTTTGGCCAGGAAGCTTCAGGCAGGTGGCTGCCAAAGTTGATAGCAGCTTAGGCCCTTTGAAATCCACAGTTCAAATTTCGGATTCAGAGTTTGGGAAGACAATTCCTCCTCCACCAAGAACAGAAGAATCATCTCCTGATCTCACTTTGAGGCTTTAGTAAGTAATTTTCGTTTTGATGCCTTCTTCTTAATGTATCAACTTTTGTAAAGTGGGATGTGTCTGCCATTGTCTGCCATTTTTTAGTGGTTCTAAGCTTATGAATTGTTGAATAAATCTTCAAATTTTTTCTTTTTGTGCCAATTACCCTTATCCTAATCTAAAATACACTTTTTTGATCCTTTACCTTCCTTTTTCTTTGCAAGTTTTGTCCATGAATTCCAAAAGTTTCTATTCTAATCTCGAATCGATACCGACGTAAAGTTGGTTTTTCAACGTAACAATTTGCAAACAAAGCTTTTAATGGAGATACATCGATCCTCATTTTGACCCATTTGTGAGAGTGAACTGAACTAAAACTTGGTATATTCTTGTGAGATCTCACATCAGTTGAAGAGGGGAACCAAACATTCATTTTAAGGGTGTTGAAACCTCTTCCTAGTAGACACGTTTTAAAACTATGAGATTGATGAGAATACTCAACGAGCCAAAGTGGACAATATTTGCTAGCGGTGGGTTTGAGCTATTCTAAATGGTATCAGAGCCAAACATCGGGCGATGTGCGAGCAAGGATGTTGGCCCCAAAAAGGGTGGATTGCGAGATCCCACATCGGTTGGAGGCCCCAAAGAGAGTGGATTATGAGATCTCACATCGGTTGGAGAGAGGAATGAAACATTCCTTATAAGGGTGTGGAAACTTCTCCCTAGCAGATGTTTTTTAAAACTATGAGGCTGACGGTGATACGTAAAAGGTCAAATGGACAATATTTGTTAGTAGTGGGTTTAGGCTGTTATAAATGGTATTAAAGTTAGACATTAGGTGGTGTGCTAGTGAGGACGTTGGCTCCCAAGGGGGTTGAATTGTGAGATTCCACATCGGCTGGAGAGAAGAACGAAACATAAATGCGTTTTAAAACTCTGAAGCTAATAGTGATATGTAACGGACTAAAGCGGACAAGATTTGCTAGTGATGGGTTTGGACTGTTACAGTTGTCAAACTAATATCCTATTCCTTCCACTATTGATAAGTAATGGCTCGATAATCTCTCTTGTACCTATCAGTTCTTAAGTTGGACCTGGTCATCAACTCTCAAGTTTTAATATCAAATTTGTTAAATAAAATCGTTTTATAGCTACGTATGGATGTTGTAACGCGCATGTATGTACTTATCTTGTTTAAGTTCATATTTTATTTGGATTAAACTCATTATTCAAAATATAAAGTGGTGTGAGACACAATAATGGGTTTATTTGAGATTATATCCTAAGATAAGATTAAAATTAAAATTAAATAAACTTAACCACTACAAGAACATTTATCGGATAAAGCGAACATTGTCGGCATAAGGTCACGAGTCATGAACCACACGACGGCGCTCAATTCAAGCGTATTGACGAAATTACCCTTCCCTTCCACCCTCCAATAAATTATATACACGTGGCCTTTTTTTTTTTTTTTTTTTTTTTTTTTTTTTTTTTTTTTTTTTTTTTTTTTTTTTTT
>NW_019268518.1:2569707-2580190 GCF_002738365.1 Cucurbita moschata
TTTTTTTTTTTTTTTTTTTTTTTTTTTTTTTTTTTTTTTTTTTTTTTTTTTTTTTTTTTACCTTATCTAATTTTTTGGGTGAATTTAAATAATTGTTCTGATACCTCTATTTTGACTTTTGATAATTTTTCAAAATATATATATTATAATAGATTTTTTTCTTTTTTTTTGAGAATATATTCAAGTACTTTCTTAACTGTTATCCTTCTATAAATAATTTATTTTTAAAACATTTGATTTTTTTCTTCTTCATTTCTATAGCTAATAAATGATTTTTTAAAATATTGAAGAATTAAGGGTTATATTCCTAAAAATATTCTAAACGAACAAAATAACAAAAAGTTCATACGATATAAAAACAAGAAATTAAATTATTGACTTTTACAATAACAATTGACTTCTACGATAATAATTAGTATATCTTTTATTCGGTAAGAATTTGAAATGAAAAAAATAAATAAATCAAAGCCGTGTTGACTCGAATGGCCACCAAAAATTCTCATCTCCATTGAAACATGTCGTTTTAATGAAATACAGGTGGCAATTCGTGATTGGTTTTTCTTTCTTTTTCATTCTTTAATATAAGAGGAAAAAAAAAATCAATAATGGAGCTAGGCATCCATCCTGATTATTTACAAAACATTAGAATAATAATGAGGCCATTTTGTGTATATAAAATAAATAAAATGATGATTCTTTCTCCTTTACCTATTATTTAATGGATATAATAATTGAATTTAGATAGATTCGAATCATAAATGAATAACTAATTTAACACAATATTAATTAGACAACTGATATTTGAATATCAGTATAGGTAGACTTTTAATTTTTTTAAATGTATTTCTTAGTCCTTCTATCTTTGTAATTTCTTTCATGTAGATGTGGTTTCGGTTCATTTATGTATATATATATATTTTTTTTATTCGGGTGTTGCATATATGTGTAGAGACAAAAGTAATGGGGTATGGGGGGTTGAGACAAAGGTTTCAAAGAAAGAGGGCAAGAAACCAACATGATCCATTGAGACAAGGGCAAGTGTTTTTAGGATTGGACCACTAAGTTGGAATTTAAGATGCTGCCAATTTGGAGGCACCACATTACCATATGAAATAAATATATACATAATGTTATCTCTTTCTATATTTTATTCAATTATTTCATTTTGTATTCCAACCAAGCTTATACTAAATTTTTATATCATAATGTTCTTATGAAGGTACACAAAATGTTTGAGCATATCATAATGGGAGTTTGACCAAGTCAAAGTTTAAAACAAAAATTCAGATGCATTAAATAGCATCGTCAAAGGGAGGTCTCCTCCATCGTACGAACGCCTCTCTCTCTCTGCATGTTGGTGGTCGCCGTCTGGGTTTCTTTTTCTTCAACCACCTTTGGAGCAATGAGCTATGCAAGGTCGAGCTGAATCGAGCGTATTTCTTTAGTCGCTACAAACCTTGGTTTGTCCCGACCATGTTCAATGCATCAGTGTTATCAGTAGCTTTTTTTTATGTAGCACTGATCGCTGCAATGCGTTAACAGTTGCATGGTCATTAGCGTTTCATCCTTGGTAAGATACCAAAGTTCGAGTCACCATGAGAATTGACTTTGATTTTATTTAAAAATAATTCCTACCTTCTTATGGAATTCACATCAAGATTGCTTTCATCAGAGTGAGATTCACATTAGGTCAAACGAAATAGTCGTTAAGCCTTCACATATAGGAGTTTATAACTCACTCAAGATTAAGATCAAGTCACATATGATCATTTTGTGAAATATTAATCTTCTCAATAACAAACTTATAAAGAAATTAAAAATTTCATGATCCAATCTAATATAAATTTATTGTATAGGATACCACCATTTACATGTCTAAGTGAAAACTATCTTTACATACTAACACGAGTTTTTTTTAATATATTTTGTCTTTATTCACATATTCTTAGAAAAATTTTGAAGAGTAAAAAAAAAAAAAAAAAAACTTTATTTTTATATATGTATAGCTATCAATTCTTTTAAACTTTTATTAGCTATCTTATCTTCCAGATACTTAGACTTTGCTTTTAGTTTTAAAAGTTTGATTTTTTTTTTATTATTATTAATAATTTCAATAACGTTAAATTTGAGAATGAGACATAAGGAACAAGTTAAATAGTCGTCTATCATGGTACTAAAAACATGTTCTTTTTATAAAATGTTGACCAAACCTTAGATTATGGAAATATGGAATTCTTTAATGTTTGAATTGAAAGTCAAACGGTTATGATCACATTAAATACGACAAACCTAAGTTATTGTTGTTAAAACAATTGTCCAATTTAAGGATATCTTTTCAAAAGTATGACCAAGCAGCGAGATGAGGATTTTACACATAAATATTTCGTATGAGAATATATTCCAGATCAATATAAGAATTGTATCAACATTGTTCGTTGGGTTGGGTAATGACTCGTATCTCTCCAGGTTTGTTTAGTTTAGGAACTCATGAGCGGTACATCGATTCAAATCGAAATTGAACAAGCACCTACGATTAAGGGGAATGGAATGTCAACCACATGGTAAGATGATCTTCTAATACGAAGATGAGTACGGTTGCGAGACTGGTACTTGGCAGCTCACAAGCAACATATAGACAACAACTCCTTTGACCCGAAATTTAAGTCGGAGTGGCCAAACTCATACCCAACAATGGTACGAACAGTCGAGCTAAATGAATTTACTATTCACTCTTGATTTACATGCCCATAATTAGATGTAGGGAATAAAAAAATTTCATACAGTAACAACCAGGTGGATTACCATGTGTGGCATATAAATACTTCATTATACAAATAATTACTTATTTTGTAAATGGCATGCTGTTAAGTTCTTGCTAAACAAATTTATTACCAAATTAATCACAAATCAGGATTAAAAGTATTATTTTGGTCAATCATTTTCAAATCTTTGTACTATATTCACATTTAATTTATAAATTAATTAATTTTTTTTTTAATGTAATAACCTACTAGGGTGGAAATAATTTTAAAAATAAATTCTCCCAAACTTAATTTGGCAACGTAATCTAAATTAAAATGATATAACTAAACGATGTTTAAAAAATAAATATTTATAGAAGTGGAAAATGTACCAGCTATTTATACGACTTGTCTTATAACCTTTGCAATAGATACGACCACTAGCCAAGGTCTTCTTGCGTTTATCTTAAAAAAAAAAAAAAATGTTTGAGAAAGGTTGAGTATTTAAAATCTCTCCCTAACAAACTCATTTTAAAATCACTAGGTCAATAATATAGTATCCGTTAAGGGTGAGTTAAGACTAGTACAAAAATAAAAAAAATCACTAGGTAAATAATATGGTGCAACATAGTATGTACTAATACATAATCATAACTCGTAAATCACGTGACTAACATCCATATCATCATAATAACATACGGTAAGCAAGTATGATACACATTTTCGAACAAGTAAATTTTAATATTTTTGAAATAAAATAATATAGAAGGTTGTAAAAACTTTTTAAAAGTAAGGAATATTATTTTTTGGAGTTGTATTATGATACACAAAATAGAAAATGAGAGGAATTTTAGGTGTTGGCTTAGTCGTGTTTGAAAGAAAGAAAAAGGCGGCGGAAGTGGGGGCGTTGCAACTGGGAGTTCTTCATCATCGTCATCCCTGAACAAAAGGAAGAATCCTGGAAAAGCAAGGAGAGAGAAAGAGAGAAAGGGAGGAAGAAAGATGTCCGTAATTCAGAACAAGTCAAGGGCTATTTCCGTAATCCTCAAAACCGAGTAAAAGCAGTCGTCGTCGTCTTCGTATGAAAACGCTTGACATTTTCCCTGTTGCCCGTTGCGAAGGATTGTAAATCACTCGACGGGGGAAAGAAGAAGAAGAAGAAGAAGAAGAAGAAGAACAACAACAACAACAACAAAAGCAAAGGCAAAATCATCCCCGACGACCTGATTTTTTTCCCCTCTTTTCAAACCCCTCTAGCTAAGGCATGTTCGAGGGCAAGGATCTCGCCTCCGATGGTGAGAACTCTCGGACCAAGCTTTGGCGCCATGTTCCTGAGCGTGTGAGGCCGAATTCTGATGCGAAATCTGGTTTTTCGGACAAGGGTTTTGGTTTTCGGGAAGAATCGGTGATGGGTTCTGATGGGTTGTATTCGAAATCTCCGAGAATCGGGAATTCGGGCTCTCAAGAACTCACTCTTAGCTACCTTTGTGAGAATTCGAAAGAGAAGGGCTATGCGGCTTCCTTCGAGAAAGGTAGTTACAAAGGTAAGGAAGTTTTGTTTTCTCAGAATTGTAACGAAAATGATAAATGGGTTGAGAGGGATTTCCTGAATTTGAACTCGATTAGGGGAAATCAATCGAAGCGGGAGATTGAGGAGGAGATTGAAAGGGAGAATCGGGGAAAGAAACCCAAGCTTGAAACGCTTAATCTTTCTTTAGCTTTGCCTGAAGTTTCCCTCTCTCTCACTGCTTCAAATGCTTTGCACAATGAAGATCCTCCCCCTGTCCGGTCTAAGCCCTGTAGGAGCGTTCAATCTTTGGCTCCTTCCATGAACAACACCCAAACTACTTGTTCTAACGATTTCACTGCTGCTTCGCTTTCCTATTCCTACTCCCACCAATTTTCTCACAGCCCCAGTTGCTCCTTGACTCGAAATTCGACTGAGAATTATGAGTATTCGGTTGGGAGAGACGACCATATTTGGAACTGTGGAGAGGGAACTAATGGTTCGGTTCATAGCAGGTTCAAACCATTAGGGGATGGAGTTGCCTTATCAAATCATGGAAGTGGGCTGAATTCCTTGTTGCAGGGGAATCGCCCTTTGAATAAGGAGGTTTGTAACAACTCCGATGAACACTCGTTTTTCCCGTCTGAACTACCGGCGAGACCGAAAATGGAGGCAAAGTCGGGGAATTCGATTGGAAGGGGATCAGAAAACTTGAAAGGGGTAGAGGGTATTACTAGGCCGGAGAGAATTATTCGCGAAATCGTCTCGGAGTCTATCTTGGTCATGTCTCAGATAGTTCAAGAGCTTCCTGATGAAACACTTGCATCAATCAAAGATTATTTGAAAGATCTGATTGCTAAGCCTGACAAGAGAGAAGAATTATCGTCCCTCCAAAAGCGGCTCGAGCGACGATCCGATCTGACTAAGGAAACTCTATCAAAGTGTCACAAAGCACAGCTTGAAATTCTAGTTGCAGTGAAGATGGGGCTTGCTAGTTTCATCTCTGCAAAAAGCAGGTGCTCCATTTCTGAGCTTGTGGACATTTTCTTGTTTCTGAAATGCAGGAACTGCAAGAATGTAATCCCAGTTGATGATTGTGACTGCAAAATCTGCTCAGCCAACAAGGGGTTTTGCAGCTCATGTATGTGCCCCATTTGTTTGAACTTCGATTGTGCAAACAATACATGTAGCTGGGTTGGTTGTGACGTCTGCTCCCATTGGTGCCATGCTTCCTGTGGGATTGAGAAGAATCTCATCCGACCAGGTCCGAGCCTGAAAGGACCGTCGGGGACAACAGAGATGCAGTTCCACTGCATTGCTTGTAATCATGCTTCAGAGATGTTTGGATTTGTGAAGGATGTTTTTGTGTACTGTGCTAAGAACTGGGGTCTAGAAACCTTGATGAAGGAGCTTGAATGTGTGAAAAGGATCTTTATTGGAAGTGATGATTACAAAGGCAAGGATTTGTATATTAAAGCTGCTCGGATTCTGGCCAAGCTCGAATCCAAAGCACTTGCTCCTTGGGAGGCCTGCAATATCATTCTTGAATACTTCAATCGTAAGTTCTATAACTTTTTCATTTTGCTTTTCCTTTCTGGTCTTTTCCCTAGATTTGATTATTTAATGTGTTTGCCAAACACAGATGCTGATCTACTTTCTGCTCCTTAATGTTGATTTTTGTTTATTGACTGCTTGCGTGAAACATGAAGGTATATAATATTATGTGAAACTTTTGCTGACTTTTGTCCTATCTGTTGCTTGTTCATTTTTTCCATTTATTCTTCAAATGGCCATCTCCTTTCTTACTTGATTTTCGAGGTTCATTATAAGTAATCGTTCAAAGACGCATGATTAGCTTTCTATACAATTAAGTAGGGGAGTACACACTATTATAGTTGCACATATTCACTGAGGTGAATGTCTTGGTTTTATTTCTGAGTGAAAGTGTGAGACCCCACATCGGTTGGGGAGGATAACGAAGCATTCTTTATAAAGGTGTGGAAACCTCTCCCTAGAAGACGCGTTTTAAAAACCTTGAGGGGAAGCCCGAAAGGAAAGTTCAAAGAGGACGATATCTACTAGCGGTGGGCTTGGGCCGCTATAAATGGTATCTGAGCCATCGAGGACGCTGAGCCCAGAAGGGAGTGGACACTGGACGGTGTGCCAGCGAGACGTTGGATACCGAAAGGGGTGGATTGTGAGATTCCACATTGATTTTAGAGAGGAATGAATGCTAGTGAGGACACTGGCTTCGAAGGGGTTGGATTGTGAGATCTCACAGGAGAACAAAGCATTCGTTATAAGGGTGTGGAAACCTCTCCCTAACAGACTCGTTTTAAAACTGTGAAGCTGACAGCGATACGTAACGGACTAAATCGGACAATATTTATTAGTGGTAGGCTTGGACTGTTGCGATGTGTTTTAAAACCGTGAGGCTGATAGTGATACGCAAGGGGCTAAAATAAACAATATCTGTTAGCGGTGGACTTGGATTTGGGCTGTTGCAGAAAGTTTTTCCTAGTAGTTATCGAGTTTACGAAAGTAAGTGATCAATGATTTGTAAGCGATCGATAATTGATCGCTAAAACGAATAAATTAAACCTTGCAGTTGCAGATTAAGTGGCTTTTTTAAGTGTTTTATACACAAGTGTAGGATGAGCTAATTAACCTTTTCAAAGCACAAGTTTTGAAGTAGCTTTGTGTTCATTTGCAGACACAGCTGAAATTTTCAGCTCTTTTACAATGAAAGAGTGCTAGTTGGTATCATTCTTAATCTGTGAGAACAATTTGAACGATTTTCATCGAAAGACGGACCAGTTTTCATGGTCATCTTCTGCAATTCTTTGCTGTTTGACATTAGATAGTAGTTTTTTTTTTGCATTATGGATAACTTCAATTTGTTTGTGTATATCCTTCTTGTTCTTCCGTTAGTTTAAACATGGAAGTAAAATGATGCTCTGTACATAGCTGGATTGTTCTTGAAAGTGTGTGTCGTGTTTAATTCTGTTGTTTCCCTTGCTGATCAAACCATTTCTGTCTTCGATAATCTCATATCGATTTGGCAGAACAGACTCGAAAATATTTTGTTCATATGATTTCTTCCAATTTTTCAAGATATTCATTTTGTTTTCTTAAAGATTTATTCGGGTTGCACGTTTTGGTGTTACGGTATGCTTTGACCAACATAATCAATGACTTGGTTCTATTATGGTTGAATGCAGATGGCACATCAGAGATTTCAACTTCAGGGGTATTCTCCGAGAAGTTGGGAACAACCGACACGGCCAGCCTGTCAAAAGAGGGGATGTCGCTTCCTCCGTCGGGTTCCCTACCTTCATCATACGTGATGCAGAAAAACACCCCATCTAGGCCACATCATGACTTGATTACCAGTGATCTTCAACGGAACAATCTCAAAGCCACTATTGGCAGCGACTTGAACGCAGTCGATGAGTTTCGATTCGGGACGTATACAAAGAAAGACGGCCTGGAGAGCTTGGAAAGCATTATAAGAATCAAGAAAGCAGAGGCAGGGATGTTCCAAAACAAGGCAGACGAGGCACGGAGGGAGGCTGAAAGACTAAGACAGATAATCATTGCGAAGACGGAGAAGCTGGACGAGGAGTACGCAGAGAAGATCGGGAAGCTGTGCTTGAAAGAGGTGGAGAATAGGCGGAGGAAGAAGGCGGAGGAGCTGAAGGCGCTGGAGAACTCTCAAATCGATTACTACAACATGAAGATGAGAATGCAGAAGGAGATAGGTGGATTGTTGGAGAGGATGGAAATGACAAAAAAGCAAATAGTGTGAAAATTCTGGGGATGGGTATGTGCATTTATTTCTAACTTCATTTTTGTTGAGCTTTAGCAAATAATATTTACTATTAACGATTATGTTTCATTGAGTTGTGTTTGTTCATTATTTAATATCGATTTAGGAAATCTCTAACTTTATGGTCGAGAGGATAATGTTTTTAGACAAGTTAGCTTTTTTCGAAGAGGATAAGTGGACTTGGCTGTTACAAATTTTTTATTTCAAAAACCGTATTTTGAAATAAGTAGAATTCAAAATTTTATTTATTGGCATTTTTGACAAAAACGAGCAAGTTAGGTAATTGGTCGGGTATATATTTGTTCATTCACTCTCAATTGTTTTAAATTTGTAATGTCTAGTTGAGTGTTTTTATGAGTAATTGAGAATGGTGAGACCCCACCTCGGTTGGATATGGGAATAACGGAACATTTCTTACAAGAGTGTGAAAACTTCTCTCCGGTAGACGCGTTTTAAAACTGTAAGACCGACGGCGATACGTAACGGATTAAACTTAGAAAGATGTATTTAATCATCTTTAATTTGTTCCAAACAGAACAAGTTTTGAGTTGGGATAAATATGATCTTAACAATTATTAATACATCATCTCAACAATGAGCCTGAAAAATCACTCCATACAACAACAACACAAAGAAATAGTCCCACCAACAGTATCACCCAAAAACAACAACCAGAAAAGAACACAACAACAAAACACAAAAACAAAGTTAAGTCGTGGGATCGACGTGGCGAAACCGATCAAAACCGATGGCGATATCGATGGAAATGCCGAAGAGGAGGACGAAGAAACCAGTGAACTTAAGCAAACGAGCCTCATGGTTGCCAGTGAGTGTCGAAGAAGTAGCCTTCTGAGACAAACCAGTCAAGGCTGTGCAGATAATCATCAGCAGAAGAGCCCTTCCCCCACTTATGTGCCATGGAAGCAGCCTGGCTTTGGTCTCACTGCCTGCTCCTGGAAACAAGAACGTGCACAGACCCAACAGCCACTGCCATGCCATTCGTGTATAAAAGTTTAAGAACATAATTGAAACTTTAACGACAAACAGCATATTATATTATATTATGTACCTGTAAGCCATAGAGGCAGAAAGTGACAATGCCAATCCACGAATGAATACTAAACATATGCTCCAATTTGATCATATCATGGAACTTGAAAGAAGCATTTATGCCTACAATTCCCATACAAATGGCTACAAAATGCAACGCCATATGAACTATCTTCCTTGTCATTTTGTCTGCCCTCACTGTCTTGTAAGCCATCATTGCTGCTCAAATCCAATTCAATTATAGTTATGAATCATCTCAAGATATAAATTAAACAAACTCGATCAGCTATACCTTCCCCCGACACGATCACGAAACCAAGGAGCATGAAGAACGGGTGGCACTGCCAAAAGTAAATCTCTTAATATCAGTTCCTTTAAAACTACAAATTAAATGTGAGCCTTACATTGAAAACGAGGTCGGCACTCCGAGAATCGTAGGCGAGACCGCCTCGATAATGCAGGAGCCAAACAAGCGTAAGAATGCAGGCAGTGAGACCAAAAATATGTGCAAGGGCTGCAATGGCAGAGGCAGTATGCCTGAAACCTGGCCTGTTCACAGTGTCCATGTGAGTATTGAGCTAAATTGTTGTGCTTGATGTTGTTGGTATATATAGATAGAGTTTGAGAATGAGTTTTGTAGGTAATGTTGCTTGAAGAGCTGGGTTTGGAATTGGAAGCATTGAGAAAACTTAGGAGTTTAGCAAAGGATCAGAGTTAAAAGTGAGGTATAATTGGCAAAGATTGAGAGTTTTATAAGAGAATTTTCAATTGGTGGAGACCTGATTTGGGTTCCAATGATTGTATGAACAAAAGGAATCAGAGAGCAAAAAGTGATATGCGTTTTCATCAACAACTGTCTAAACTATATGTATGAAGTTGAAGCCACATAGGTGTGAATGTAATGGCTTACATGGACAATCAATTCAAATGTCAAGGCCCAATAAATTCAAATTGGCCCAATCCTTAATATTTCGTTCCCGTTACATGGGATCTCACGATCCACCTTTTTGGGGGGTCAGAATTCTCATTGCCACATTGGCTCTGATACCATTTGTAATAGTCAAGCCTATCGTTAGTAGATATTGCCCCACTGCTAGTAAATTCCACATCGGTTGGAGAAGAGAATCAAACATTGTTTATAACAATAGGAAACTTCTCCACGCTTTTTAAAATATTGAGGAGATATTTGAAAAGAAAAATCCAAAAAAGACATTATCTGCTAACGGTAGATTTGAACATTGTTATTGCTCTAAAATATAATTGTGCACTTAATAAAGTTAAATGGGATAAAAATGAGCAAGGTATCTCTCGTCCTAAATACACGAAGGCTCAAAAAAAAAAAAAAAAAAAAAAATT
>NW_019268518.1:2581013-2586639 GCF_002738365.1 Cucurbita moschata
AAAAAAAAAAAAAAAAAAAAAAACTTTACAAAAATCTTTAAATAGTTTCAAAATAAAATTATTACATCTAATTGATTTACATCATTATGGCCATTTTTATTGAAAAGAAATGTGAAATTTAAAAAAAAAAAATGTATTGAGGAAAAAGTAAAGTTATTTATTATTATTCTCTAAATATTGTTTGTAATTATTACAATTTTGGGATTAAAAAAAATGTGAAATCATCACTGGATTTTCCTATAAGCTATGGTGGCTCTCCCACATGCCTTTCTGCCACATATATTTTAGATTTATTTTGTTCATTATTTTTTAATTTATTTTTAGAGTTTACTAATATAATAAAAAATAACTCAACAAATTAAAACATAATAATTGAGAACAGATTTTATAGGATAAATAATAGAAGGCTTAGATTATAAGCAAAACAAAGAATAATAATTTTTTAAAAAAAGAAGAATAAATAAAAGTATTTTTGGGGGTATGATTATTATATAATATTGTATGGTAATTAAATAAACAAAAGTAAAGTGAAGAACAGCTGTTTTCCAACTTTTTGTAGTTCAGATTAAGTTGCTTCTATTTAACTTTAATTATATTTGAGTCAATATTGTAACAACTTTTTTACTTAAAATAATTATAATTGAATGAATATTTTTAAAATATTCCAAGCTCGTGTTATTCTTATATTTCAACTAATGATAAGACATTTCTGTATGGTTGACAATAGCATCGTGTTGAAAACTATAAAACCTGTGTTCGTGTAGTTATATATATATATATATTTTTGTAGATTTTAGATTAGATTAGGGCATTGTGTTAACCTTTCCTTACACTTGTGTATGATCTACAATCACACATAGTTTTGCTAATAAGAACAACGAGAATGAGTATATATATTTTGAAGCGAGAGGTATGCAAGTTGTTCGAATATTAGTTTGTCTTTATATGCATATTTGGGGCATCGAGTTTCGTGGGGGGTACGCTATGATTTAAAAGATTAATACCGAAAAAGGAAGGATTGAAAGGGGCAATATCGATCCTATTTGGAAATCATTTTCTTCCAGTTGTTCTTGAGGCAGACTTGTCATAAATATCTCTCTTAATCTATAATTTATTTCGTTTATTAATCAATTTAAAAAGAAAAAAAAAACTCGAATCATTAGCATATATTAATTCAACATGTCATTTGGCATATTGTGATGCCACAAATAATTTGGCCCTTTACATTACTTTTTCCCATCCATCAATAAAGATTCCACAAAATATGCGGACAAATTTAGCAACTACAAAATATAATCATAAATATATTAATAAATAAAGAATATAAGAATGAATCGAGATCATATTCAAACGAGAGCAATAAAAACATATTGAAAAGACTCGTATTAATAAATGAACATAGTCTTGAGTTTAGTTAGTGACGTTACAGTGTCGCTGAATATGATAATTTATTTATTTTTATTGAAAGTGTTATAAAGAAGATATTGGAATCTAGGATTTATAATAAAATATGTTAGCATAGGAGGAAGGAAATAGGTATATAAAGATGGAAGGGAATGAAAAAGGGGATAGAAATAGAGTGAAAAGGAGCCCTACAAACATATATTTTTCCAAGTAAGAGATAACATTATAGAACAAAACATTATTGAATTTGAATTTGGTGTTTGGATGTGAAAGCTGTTTGATAGGGTGGGGGGCTACCTTGGATTAGGACATGTTTTTGGATCACTACCATCTTCCCTTTGCTGACTCACCACTTTTCTTTATCTAATTTTCCAACCACACATACACACATGCCATACCCCCCTCTCTCTCTCTCTAAACATCTAAATCCTTCCCCAACTTTCTCGGGTAGTATTTGTAGTACTCAATTGGGACCCATCATCGAGCTTATTAGACTTTTGAGTTGCCAAAATTAGTCAACTAAACCTTTTTGGTATAAATCAACCTTGACTCTGTGACTATTGATATCAATGATTAATGGCGTGCAAGACATACACCTCTTGAGTAAATTTGGTAAAAGAAAACGTTGTGACTATTGTCCCAATTCTCTCTTTTAGAGGGTCTAGTTTAGGTTTCATTTTTCTATTGTTGAAGTAGTCCAAAATTATTCATAGTTTAGGTGTTCAATCAACCAAGTGATACTACCCGTTAGTTGATGAACTTCAATGTAACCAACTTTATTCTAAAAACCAACTAGAAGGAGAGGGACTCCAAACTTAAACCAATTATAATGTGTAAGTCAATCGTGTAAGATAAAGTGTCGTTAGAGATTAATTGACGACCTAAAACTAAGCCCATTCCAACATAGACACAAAAATTAATTAAAATATAAAACTTATAATTTAATTCAAGCGACAATAAATATAAAAAGATTTAATTAAAATGTACAAGGGCAAAAGGGTAGTTTCACTTGAAAAAGAAAAAAAAAATCTTGGAAATTGGCCGCTCACTTAACTGAAAACCCATACGGCCAAATCCGGCAGTGGACACCGCATCTCCGCAGCCGACCACGGTCTTTGTGGGCCCACCCTGGCCGGGGATTTACGTGTCATACCACCCCCATATACGCCCCCCAACCCATTACTATCAGACACGTGGCATATTTCCTCTGTGGGTCCCAACTAGTTTACTATTAGTTGTTAGACAAACATACCCTAAATTTAAAAAATTATTGAAGAATTTATATTATAAATAAATAAAATAAATGTTTCTTTTTCTGCTACTCAATAGAAAGACACAGAAGTCATTTTAATATATATATATATTTTGTGTTCTTAATTTTTGTTTTTTGAAATTATATATTTGGCGATTAAATATGTATGCATACTTTATAGTTTATATGGTTATGATATATCTTAATCACCAAAGTCATTGTATAAGGCCAACCAAAATTTTATTGTCTCATTTTGCAAGAGATCAAGTCGTGAGCAATGACCCTATTTTAAGAAAATAAAAACATTGAGCTAAAGGATTTTGATTTTAGAAAATGTATTATACATCTGGATTCAAATAATTACTCAAATGGAATGAAAAGAAGACTAAGAGACCTCCCTTTTATAGCTGAGTCCAACCCCCACTTTCTCAATCACTTTTTTTATTTTATTTTTATTTTAGGTTATTACATTCCTAGTTTAAATAAATAGAGATTATCCATCTCATTTAAGATGAGTAGTAGACCTTAACTTTGTGAGTTAAAGTGCTTTTGTAATTAATTTGACAGAGTCTAATTTCTTATCAAAAAAAAATATTTATTACATTTTGTTTGGTCAATAATAAAATCAAAAGTGGTATATCTTAAATATTCCATAAATTATCATACCTAAAATTAGACCATCTAACTCCGTTGTTTGGACCAACTTATTTGACTTTGCTTCCTAGTAGATGAAATGTCCACATTTTAGTAACTTAGATCATTATTATTATTATTATTATTAACAACTCGTACCTATGATATAGGTGTTCTTTAAGTTAAATCATAGTAATTATTAATTTTTCTCTCTCAAATAAATAATATTGTCCAATTAAAAAAATCTCAATTTTAATATTGTAATATTTTAAATAAAAAAATGTTTATATGAAGTAATTTAGAGCTTCCCGTGGAGTTGCAAAGCAGTCGGCGCACTATAGCAAAAATAGATGAGTGGTGATAACGTGTACCGTAGATTCACGTGAAGCGTCCGCTCGTGAACTTGACCTTCCCCATGCACGTGCACGACTTCTTATGTAAATTTGCTTTTTTTTTTTTTTAATTTTTCAATTAACTAAATAATTTGGAAAAATTACAAATGGGGTTGAAAAAAACAAACCAGTAACTGCTTTCCCAACGACCGTTAGTCACGCGCGGTCGAGTGAGCCGAAATGGCTTTTTGGAAATTGACGGTCGTTAAGTCCCCGATTGACGGCGCCAAGTTCGCTGCCACAAGGCGACACAATCTATCTCTTTCTTAAATGTATTTGTTTTTTTTTCTTTTTTTTTTTTTAAATTCTGAAATTCGGTGGCTTTTAGATACTCGGTGGGGCCCGTGTCCATCGTCTCCCTGTTCGAGAGTGAATAAATTCATTTAAAAGTGAAGACTGTCCCCACGAACCAACACGAGTACTTCTAACACACTTAATCATTAAGTTTTTATAATTGAGTCATTGGGAAAATTAAAAAAAATACACATCATTGGTATAGACAGTGATTTTCAATTCTTTTAAGCTTTTCTTAGATATCCTATCCCCAAAATGCTCTCATTCAAATGTGGTATCATTTCATTCATGTACCATACCATCACTCAGAATGTCACATTAAAAATAAAAAAAAAGTCCGACTTAATCATTACAATTTTAATAGTATAATTATATGTCATATTATATACTAGTAAAGAAAGTCACTACTCTCTACCTAAAATGATGAAAAGTTTTCCAATAAAACATTTAAATTTATTAAACGACTCAAAATATTAAAATATTCAAGTCTTTTTATCCCACTATCCTTCATAATTTACATTGATTTTACATAAAAATATATATATATATTCCTAAATTATTCACATAAAAGGAGGACAAAACAATAAGAAAATAGAATAACATGGACAACAACTACTGGAACGTAGCATAAGACTCTAATTTGTCTCCATCATCGTAGTTTCATTGTTCTAAAATTTTCTCATCACGTGTCATGTGTATCAGGAATTATCTGAAAAGAAAAAAAGTAACATAACCGAGTATAAAAATACTCAGTAAATAGCTCCACTTGTACGACCTTGAATATCCATTCATACTTATCTTAAAACATACAAGTCATATTTTTAATCTTAACTCGTCTAGGTGTTTAAATAATTAATTCCTTCTCGCTGTTAAACTAGTTGGTGATCCTCCAAAGTCTCACCATAAAACGACGAGACACATAAATAACCATTAACATGAGAGAAGCCATCTCATGCCTAAATCAACTAAGATACATGCGTGGGTCAGCCACAAATGACTTTTTGCTATTAAAGTAATTGGCGACCCTCTAGAATCACGTTATAGTAACATCGTAACATGTAAGGAAACATACGTAATTGTAATATAGAAAGCTAAACACATTCATATCTAAGCCTTATTTAGAAAATCACGTGTCATACTATTGCATTTCATACATGGTATACAAGTCAAGACGTAAGATTTCATCAAGTGAAGCATATAAGTCAAAGTTTTAAGAAAGTAATCCGCTCTTTATAGAAAAAACTTCTCCAATTAATTACTTACCTCGAATTTTAAGAGGTAAAATACTATGTTCCTTTTGGGTAGGTTGGGCAGACTATATGCTGAATAAGTTCACAACCCAATTTTTTTTTTTTTTTTTTTGTAATTTAAATTTAAATTTAAATTTTATTATATTAAAGAAAAAAAAAAGGTTAGATATGGGATGTATGCATAATTATATTTATTTATATTTTATTTGAGAAGTCAAAATTATAAAAATTTATAGATTTAATTAATTGTGAAGCAAAAAAAGGAAAAGAAAATAATGAATTGGTAGGGTGGGCCCACGTGGGAGGCGCATGTACAGTTTGAACGAGGAAAGGCGCCGAATTTTAGATGGTCCCACGCGATGCTCGTTAAAGGGAGCCCTTTTTTTTTTTTTTTTTTTTTT
>NW_019268518.1:2586852-2600453 GCF_002738365.1 Cucurbita moschata
TTTTTTTTTTTTTTTTTTTTTTCCACCAATTAATTAATGCCACTTTCCTCTTCTCTCCCTCCCTCCTATTTACCAAAATACCCTCTATTTTTAGATAGTCGGATTGAATTTTTTATAAAAATTATTTTAAAAAATTTATTTATCTACCATAAGTATACATTAATCATTAAAATCTCAAACATTCACAAGTTACATTACACTACTAACGTTGGTTACAAATTTCAAATATTATTAATTTTCATAATAATTTTAGAAGTAGCATATGATTGGATTGAGTTTACGCACCCGACCAAAAAAAAATGTAACCCATGAAGTAGTTAAATTAAATACTAAGTCCAACTATAAAACTAAAGGATGATTTAATAATTTATTTAAGAAATAGGATAATTTTTAATGAAATGAAATAAAAATAGAAATGAATTGGGATTTGGAAACAGTGGATGTGGGGCGGTTGCCTGATGATGGACAAAACTAGTGGATTCTTTTATTTATTTAATTATTTAATTTTAAAAAAAAAAGAAAAAAAAAAGCAGAATTACTTTTCATCATCAGGAAGGCCTTACAAAAATAAATTGTAGATTATACTCGAAGATAAATGCTTTGTATTTTAGTGCTTCCATTATTAAAATCTTTGCCTCTTTTTATCCATTTTTTAAGCTGTTTAAAATTGAAATGAGCAATATTTAATCTTTGCTCAAGCAAAATTGTAAAAAGGAAAAATTAAATTAGAGAGAGAGAGCAAGAAATGTGTCGACATAAGAACAGCTCAACAGCTTCTGCTCTCTATTCTCTCTAAAATGGCCTTTGTCTCTCTTCGCATTAACCACTTTTGGCTCTCTCTCAATCGCTCATAGCTGTGCAAACATATATTCCACTCCGCACCCCTTTTTCTTTCTCTCTTTCTCTCAATTACACCCATGAATTTCTCTCCAATGGAGCTTCTATTTGCTTGTTTTCTCTGTTTTTTCTCGCTTTTTGTTTCTGGGTTTCGACCAGACTTTCCATTACTCGACTTTGAAGAAGGCTATAACCCTTTGTTTGGCGATGACAATCTCGTTGTTCTCAAGGATGGGAAATCCGTTCATCTTCATCTCGATGAAAGAACGGGTGAGTAAGGGATGCTTTTCTTTAATGGGGTTTCCATGGATTTGGAGTTTGATTGATTCTTCTCTCTGTTTGCCTTTTCAGGTTCTGGGTTTGTGTCTCAGGACCTTTATCTTCATGGGTTTTTCAGCGCTTCCATTAAGTTGCCTTCTGATTACACTGCTGGAGTTGTTGTTGCCTTTTATGTGAGTTTCATCCTTCTCTGATTTTATGTTCTTCTGAGATTAATCTAATCCGTGGTTTATGAGTTCTTTATTTGAGTTATGAAGTGAAATCCATGTTCTTGGCACATGGGTTTTAGTTATTGAAGCTGTTTGATGAACTTGGATGAACAAACAAGGGGAAATATTGATTGGGGTTTGTGATTTTCAGATGTCAAATGGAGACATGTTTGCCAAGAACCATGATGAGATAGATTTTGAGTTCTTGGGGAATATCAGAGGCAAAGATTGGAGAATTCAAACCAATATTTATGGGAATGGAAGCACGAGCATAGGCAGAGAAGAAAGATATGGACTCTGGTTTGATCCATCAGAGGATTTTCATGAATACACCATTCTCTGGACTCAATCTCTCATCATGTAAGTGTTCTTAAAAACCATATTAATGAAATCCTTGTTGTTCATGTTCTGTTTAGGGACTTTGATGTGATGTCTCTGTATTTGGTACACTATTTAGAGCTCCCCCTTTTAAAGAGAGGAAATTTGGTGTGGTTTTTGGATGTTTTCCCCTTAGAACTCAGCCCCTTGTTTTGTGAAAACCATCTTTCTCTGTTCTAACAGAGAAAGGGCTGTTTAGTTTTCCTGTGAAAGAAGAGAAGAACCAAAAAAAAATTGCCATTTGTGAAGATTACTAGAGAAACATGTGATTGATTGGACGTAGGAGGGTGTGCTGTTGACTGATGTAGTACAAATTTTCTTGGGAGACTGTAGTCGCCCAAACTCACCGCTAGTAGATATTGAGCTTCCTCTTAAGATTCTAAAACACGGTAGGGAGAGGTTTTTACACGCTTATAAAGAATGCTTCATTCTCCTCTCCAATCGATGTGAGATCTCACAATCTACTCCTCTTGGGAGTCAGCGTCCTTGCTAGCACACCGTTCGGTGACTGACTCTAATACCATTTGTAACAGCTCAAGTCCACCACTAGCAGATATTGTCCTCTTTCAGCTTTCTTGGGAACCCGGCGTCCTTGCTGGCACACCACTCGGTGATTGGCTCTGATACCATTTGTAACAGCTCAAGCTCACCGCTAACTCATATTGTCGTCTTTGAGCTTTCTCTTTTGAACTTTCCCTCAAGGTTTTAAAACGCGTTTGTTAGGTAGAAATTTTCACACCCTTACAAAGAATGTTTCTTGTCTGATAGGAGAGATCATTTAGGGATTCATGATCATGAATGATGGGATTTTCACTGTTGATGTTATGTCTGATGCAGATTTTATGTGGACAATGTTCCCATTAGAGAGGCGAAGAGAACAGCAACAATGGGAGGGGACTTCCCTTCTAAACCAATGACTTTGTATGCCACAATATGGGATGGATCTACTTGGGCTACCAATGGTGGCAAATACAAAGTTAACTACAAATACGCGCCTTACATTGCCGAATTCTCTGATTTCATCCTCCACGGCTGCGCTATCGATCCAACTGACCAGTCCTCAAGCTGTGATCACTCCCAAAACTCCAACCCAATCCCTTCAGGTATAACACCATCTCAAAGAGCCAAAATGGAGAGCCTCAGAAAGAAGCACTTGACATACTCCTATTGCTACGACCGCATCCGCTACAAGGCCCCTCCACCGGAGTGTGTGATCAACCCTGCAGAGGCTGAACGACTCCGAGTCTTCGACCCTGTAACATTCGGTAAAGGAAGACGCCATCGTGGGAAAATCCACCACCACAGCCTCCTAAACCAGGCAGAATCCACCGCCTCTGCTTGAGACATGGCATATTCTTTCGTGGGGGTCATTTTCTCGTGTATAGACGACGACCGAGGTCAGTCGATAGATTTGTTGAAGGTGCCATAGGAGGAGATCCACATTGAAGAGCATCTGTATAGTTCATTTATTTTGTTTTCATTGTCACTTCACAGTTTCATTACATTCTTGGTTTTCTGATTACCACATTCAGTAGTTGCAGTGTTAATGGATTGTTTTGAATTTGATATGAAACCCTCATAAATTTGAATAAAAAAAGTTCAGGATTTCAGGTTTTGTTTGTTGGTAGCCATTGTTGTTAAGTTTGAAGGTTTTATTCTATGGAATTCCAGTGAGAAAGACAGGGACAGAGGCAAGTTGCGAGGACTTTAAGGTGAAACTGTCCAAATGAAAACATTATAGAATTTGTTTTGTAGGGAAAGAAAGTGAAAGAGTTTTGTGTCAAGTTGGTTGCAGAGAGACTTCTTTTGGTTTTTTGTTTTCAAAATTCAAAGTTTCCATTGGAATCCAAAGTACATAATTTCGCCCGCTATCGGTCTTAGATCAAAATTCGGCTCCTCGTTCAATTCTTTCGAAGTCATTGATCCTTTTCTCGTTCGAGAAGTTCTTCAGATGGAGACATACTGAAAACCATGCCTTTCGAACGCAACACCCTTCTTTCAAACACTGTAAACTCGGATACGAAAAGGTTTTCGGTTTCTTCTTCTTTTCTACCTAAGGGCATCAGATCGAGGAATCCTTGATTCTAATTTTCAGTATGAGTACTGCGCACTGCGACCACGGCGAAGACTCCCTTCTTTCCAAGCGACGCCTTCAAACAAATACGGAAGAATCATCATATTGAAAACATTACTAACCCACAAATGACTGTCTGTTTGAAACTTAAAGACTATAGTGTAATATTAAAATTTGCATTTTTAAAAATGATGTGAGTAGAAGATTATATATATATTTGTTTCTAAACTTTAAAATAAATATTTTTTTAAAAATAATAATAAATGGAAAAAAATTAACTGCAGTGAACCCTATTCCCGCAAATTTTTTGGCACGGAATCCCTACCTCGATTCTCGCAAAAATAAATGGAAAATTTTGTGGGAATGGGGACGGAGAAGACATGCATCGTCCCGTAGGCATCTCTAATATGTCCCGACTATGACAATTGAATAAGTATAAAAACTTTATAATTAGTTGTGTGGGATTAGGTTGAGAAAAGCATAGGAATGGTATCTCTGTGCGTTTGTTTTGGTGCTGTTTTCAATGTTACCAAAACCCCATTTTCAGGAATCTTCACCAAACTCACCTACCTTCATTTTTTTCCCTTAATTTTATGAATTATATTTCTTTTATTACAACATTTTTCAAACTATGAATCTGTATTCTAAACACCCATGTGCTTTGGAGAATCTACAAATCATAACCTTATGTTATAAATCTTAATACTTATTTTTAATTACGATATGCCAAGTTGTGTACATGGGAGTCGATCATTCATGAGTTGTTTGTAATTATAAATTGGTCAAAAATTCGTTTCACCTTGTACGTACACTTTTCACCTTAAGTACTACTAATTTTCTAATGAACAATTTTTTTATGATCCAACCATAAATTAAGTCTCTCTTGGATTAGGGAGAGGCTGGGGTGAGACTCCATTGTTCATGTCTTGAAATTAAGAGTTCCGCTGCCCATTTACTTTCCTTCCTTGCATGAGAAAGAATGAATTCCATCTTACACGATTATGTTCCAGCTCCTTATTTGGTCAAATCTGCAATTTGGTAGGCATATTGAACGGGTTATAAAAGTAATTATCAGCCATACAAATCAAAAAACAAGGCTTCATCACTCACTCAGGATTAATATTTAATCACATACAATTATCGGGTGAAATAATAATCTTCTCAATAAACGATTTAGATCAAATCATATGCCATTTGGAACAATTACAATGGATCGTACCAATAGTGTCATCATCTTCCTTTGGATAAAACACCCAACCTTATATATATACTATACACATTTTAGGTTTTAGGTTATTACTTGAACATAATGTGTCGCCTGGTGAGTTTGCTACAAGATGGTACAATAACATTTGTAGAACAACAAAAGACAATGAATTAGAGTCTCACCTGAATAGTCTCAACATAAAAACTCAGGACGTATTAACTAAGGATCGAATCAGCCCGACCAAACTTGATTGCATTAATAAAAATGAAAACCCACGTCCTTCTTCCTAGTTCCAATAGCTCTTGTCTGCCATTAATCCAGTGAGTCCTCAATCTGGTGAAAGAAAAGCAAGCAATGAATAAAGGAAAGCTAGGATGGCACGATTTTTAAGGCCACGAAAAATCGGACTGTAACGAAAAGAAGAAAATAAAATAAAAGGAGGATCTACTTACTCAATTAAAGCTTCTAAATTCGGTCCTTCAATTTTGTGTGATTTTTGGATGTTTTGTTTGAAATTTCAAGTTTCTTTTCAATTGTTAGTAGATTGCCTTTCCTTCAATTTTGTTGGGATGTTTTGTTGTGTTTTTCTCGTACTACCATTATTAGAGTTCTTTTTTTTTTAACCAATTATGGTTCTACATTTTCAATCACACACTCTGTGCGTGTTCAATCATCGTTTCTACACTAGGTCAAGTTATTCGACTCGACCTTTCCTCTATTCAGGGCCAATGTCTCTCATCCCATCATCTCATCTTGATTCCCAATTAACATGATCCATATGCCTTGAGGTCATCCCAAGTTGCAGGATGTCATTGCCATCACAGCTCACTTGGTTATGCCATCGAGAACGGGCACATGTGTCGTTCATAATATCGGGACATCCCAAGCATCTATCCATCCAGGCTCTATCGAGGTATTTGACCCTCCCGTGTCCATGTCATATCGTTTACAAACTCTGTACTGGATAGCAGGTGTATGATCCGACCTTCGACACATGGGTTGAGACGCAATACTAGCATAGCTGTGCCCTCGGTACTGTCCTTGAAAAATTCATTTCAAAGGAAGTCATTCGAGATACTCGGCTCAAAATGTCTACCCTCACTATGACACACATATGTTTCATAGGATAGCTCACTTAGGCCACAGGACTTAGGGGAAGGTGGAGAGTTGACATCGTGTCTCCCTTGATGCATTTTCAATCTTTCTCGTGTAGACGTCATTTTGGCGAACAGTCATATGGTGTCATGGAGCGTATGTCTGGTGTCCGATTGACACTAAAATTGGCAAGCATTCATATTTCATATGGATGGATTTGACTTTAGAATCGCATGCCCAAATTCCCTTCGGAATCTTGATTTTAGAGGTTAAGGCCTGAAGCCCTACCTGGCGCTTCAACAAGCCTATCGTGACACTCATATCTACTCATTGCCCCTATCTTGCTTATGTCTCGTTTCCTCTTCAATGTACACACTCTATAATGTGTTGGATGATACACTGTCCTCCTCAGTTGTATCATGACATTCTTTTATATTGACCATCGTGTGGGCTTATAGGTGCCACTTGAGGGTCGCCACTTTGCTTGTCTCGACGTGAGGGCCACAATCAAATCTCTTCATAATATGGTTATGACATTCTCCTCCACTTAAATTAGTCATTGTCTTTGATGGCTTGCTCGGGACACAATTCCATCGCGGATTGGGACGTTCTCCCCACTTAATCTCGGGATTGTCCTCATGACAATCCACACTTTGGATTGTTGTCCTACTGTAACTAATCGTGCTTCAAAAAAGTATAAATTTACTAAGCACTTAACTTCTCTTTTGTCATAATACTTATCTTATTGACGCCTCATGGTCAGCTTGAGGACAAGTTCGAGTTGATGCTTCTGACTCCTCTTTATCATATGGTACCACTTTCTGACTCTCTCTCGTCTGTCGTTGGGTGAACTTGCCCCAACTTAACTTTAACACTTCTCTTGGCCAATCTGCATACTCTCTGAACGGCACATGACAGTACACCTCGCGGGATGTGGCTCGCAAGTCAACCACAACATTCCTCTCTTGATTGGTAGTGTCATTGTTTCTGACAAATAGTTGTGTTCAACATACCATCCTCAAGAAAGCCGCTTCACTACCACTTAATTCACTTGCTTTGTCATCGAGAGCAGACCGTTCATATCTAGGTTCGTTGGCTTATCGTGGGGGAGAACTTTTTATACGGCGTTTTATTCATAAACTAAAAGTAGGATTTTAAAAAACAACTAAAAAAATTGAAAATCATTTGGATAATTATGAACGTTTATTTATATGGATTAAGGTCAAAGTGTGGAGAATAGATTTATGAACATGATTTTCCAAGATGCTCAGAGTATTTATATTTTTTAATAAAAAATCCAAAATTCAGCCAACTAATTAGTTAATTAAATGATTTTAAAATGAAAGCAATATTTTTATTTAAATAATAAATGAGTGGAGAGAAAGATATGTCACTTTCCCCATTTGCATTCATTTATTAACAAAATCCAAACATTATATCCCATTGGTGATTTCAACAAATTGGCCATCAAATTTTTATAAAAATTCACAAGTGGGTTTTATTATTATTATTTTTTTTTTCCAAAAAAGATTTTGAGGCCACAAATGTTAGGTTGGATACTGTTCCCATGTCACCATACTTCATGTTCCATGACACAACAAAATAATTTTAAATTAAATTAATCAAATCTCTTTTTAATTAATCAACTTGGATTTTCCTCAATATTTTTTTAATTAATTGTATTAAAATATTTTCTTTACTTGGGATAATTCAATTTTCCTTTTAATATAAACAAATTACTTGTGGGTGAGTTTTAAGAAGAGAGCTTTATTGTATTTTTAAACGTAAGCAAAAAGGGACCACGAATTATTAAAATTAAGTGCTTCTAGCAATATCGAGTGAATAGTGACACAAATTCCTTTTTAATTATAATCAGTGGCAACACGGATACATGTAAAACCTCTCAAACTAAGTTTTAGAAATTTTAAATCCAAATCCTAAATGGGTCCAAGTATGAGTGTTTAAAAAATTTGATGATCCAAAAAATTCAACTAACCTGATTTAATCCATACAGTTTAGGTTTAGGGTTGGGTTGATTCCGTTCACAATTGGGATGTATCGTGAAATTTTAAGAAAATATTTATTATTAATTTAAAATTTTAATAAATATACATATATTTATTTTAATTTTATAATTATTTTTTTATTAGTCACTCCAACAACCCTTCAAGATAAATTTTTAATTCTTTTATAATATATCTTTTCAAGGTTTATAAATAAATAGATGTTTTATATATTAATCTTTCAATTTTATTAAAAATAAAATTTTAAATAAATGCCCGAATAATCCAAATCAAATCAATCTAGATATTGTATGATTAGATTAGATGAAGTTTGTTATTTAATAAAATTTGCTTAGATTAAAAAAAATTATAACTCTGGACAATTATATTGAATCTAAAAAATATATCAGCTCGAACAATTCAACCAGTGAACCCTCCTAGCTATAAAAGACTTTTTATAAGGATTGAGTTAGAGAGGAATTAAATTTGAATTATAGTCTAAAAAAAAAATTGGTTCGTAAATAGAATCATATTTCAATAGTTACACTTTTTATTTAATATTGAAAAAAAAAGAAACGATTTGACAGATCTCTACATCACAAGAATCTTAGATCTGACGTGTGCGTACATGATCAACAATGTCTTGACTAAGTAATAAGTCAAATTAGATTTCCTCAAACAAACGATAAACGATAAAAATAAGTCATTTTGAATAATAGTTCGAAACAATTTGGCGAATCTCTAACCTAAAGATCTGACTCGTTAGAGAATGTATAGGGTTATGATAATGTTTTATGTTACCAATAAAGTCACTTTTTCTATAAACTCAATCACACAATATTTTATGTTCTTAAAAAATATTGGGATTTGAGAAGCAAACCAAGATTTTCATCCTTTATTGTCTTCCGATTTACTCCATTTTGGTTGTGATTTTCAGTTGAGTTGGTTTCCTTTTCTAAAACATGATGTTTAAGAATCAGACCTTAAAACTCAAAACTCAGCGATAATCGAGACAAACTCGAGCGTAACTGCTGCGAAATTACCTCGAGTTTTCTTCGACAACTTCTTGACCAAAATGGTGGATGCAAGTACTTGATCTTCTTCTTTTGAGTCCAGTGAACGAGTTTGTGAGACTTGCCGATTGGTCTGGTCTCAGGGTCATCGGATCTTGTGGTGTTCTTTCCCTCTTTTCTTCCTTCTCCCACTTCTTCATATCTCTTTTTTCTAGGTTCATCCAAGTGTCCAAAGCTCTTAAATTCTCAATACAATTCTAAGAGCTCAAAATTAAAATATTACATTAAAGAAAGATTTTCCATATACAATATTTTATGCTTTTAAAAAATATAGGGATGAGAAGGAAACCAAGATTTTCATCCTTCTATACAATAATAAAAATTCATTATATACTAAAAAAAACAAATAATGTAGTTATATTATAAATAATTGTAAACAACTCCATGTTCTTCAAATTTTGATTGTGAAAGTAATATTAATGAAATTGAATGTATGCTTAATTGGACCCTCCCATCCCATCCCATCCCCCACTTGCACTTAAATCAATTTCTAATGTTTCACCAACGTCATCGTTTTGATCTCTTTTGTAACTCTTCTTTACATTATTATTCTTCTCCACAATCCCATCATCAACACAACAATCCCATCATCAACACAACAATCCCATCATCAACATTGCATCTCATCACCAACAATCCATGGGTGGGAATCATGGAGAAGTACTCATCTTTTCTCTCTCTTTCATTTGGGTTTGAATCAGTTGTTGTAGTGATTCTTTGTTTGCTTTTGTTTTTAGGTGATTTGGCCAACATTGGTTGCTAATAAGATCTTGAAGAAGAGATTAGGAAGCCATAACTTTGTGGCTGATACTCCAACCAACAACACCATTCCACTATATGCTCAATCTTCTTCACTCACAAATGCCTTCTACAACCCTAAACCCATCCAAACCTACAAGTAATGATCTTTAAGAACATATGCGGCCTCTTTTGTTTCACCTTCAAACTTATCATCTCTTTCTCTTTTGTGTTTTTGTTAGGGTTTTTGTTAGTACATGGAATGTTGGAGGTGTTGCACCAAATCAAGATTTGGACATGGAGGATTGGGTGGACAGTTCTTGTGATATCTATGTTTTTGGGTACTTCTTATATAAGCATGCCAATATTGTTTCTGTCTCCGTGTCTTTTATATATGTGAGATCTCACATCGATTGGAGATGAGAACGAAGCATTCTTTATAAGGGTGTAGAAATCTCTCCCTAGTAGACGCGATTTAAAAACTTTGAGAGGAAAGCTCGAAAAGTGAAAGCCCAAAGAGGACAGTGTCTACTAGCGGTGGGATCGTGAGCGGTTACAATTTCAATTATCATTCTCGCAAAATTCTCTCTTTTTATATATATATATTTATATTTATTTATGTATTCAGTGTAACGGCTCAGACCCACTGCTAACAGATATTGTCTTTTTTGGGCTTTCTCTTTCGGACTCCCCCTCAAGTCTTTAAAACGCGTCTTCTAGATGAAGTTTCCACACCCTTATAAGGAGTGTTTTGTTCTCCTCCCCAACTAACGTGGGACATGACAATCCACCCCCTTTGGGGCCAGCGTCCTTACTGGCACACCGCCTCATGTCTATCCCCTTCGGGGAACAACGAGAATGCTGGCACATCGTTCGGTGTCTGCTCTAATACCATTTGTAACAGCCAAGTCCACCTCTCTTTGAAAGGGAAAGCCCAAAGAGGACAATATCTGCTAGCGGTGGATCTGGGTCGTTACAGTCAGGAACGGAGACAGGGAGGGGGACAGGGATTGAGGATATAATCTCCATCCCTAGCCCTGTTTAGCTAATAGGGAGAAATTTCTCCTCTCTCATTCCTTGTTCAAACGGGGATTCCTCACCTCATTTGGGTGGATCCCCGTATGACCAGGAGCCCGTAAGTTAAATATATATCTTTATCCTTGATCACTGATGCAGATTCCAAGAAGTCGTGCCATTGAAAGCCTCGAATGTTTTTGGTTCGGAGAACAGAGAAATATGCGGAGGATGGAATAGAGTGATGAGAGAATGTTTGAAGAAGAAAGTGAAACAAAATTTCGAGTGTATCATAAGCAAGCAAATGGTTGGGATAATGATATCAATATGGGTTCGAAGTGATCTTCATCCATTCATTGGGTATCCAAGTGTGTGTTGCATTGGGTGTGGGATCATGAGCTGCCTCGGGAACAAGGTATTATTATACAACATATTTCAACATAATTTCTTGATCTCATAACTCAACAAAGCTTCATTCTTATGGGTTCAGGGATCGGTATCAGTAAGATTTGGGCTGCATGAAACAAGCTTTTGCTTTGTGTGCACTCACTTGGCATCAGGAGGAAAGGAAGGAGACGAGAAGAACAGAAATGAAAATGTTCGTGACATATTATGTCGCACTACCTTTCCCAACGGCCCTTCTCTTCATTTCCCCAAAAAAATACTTCATCATGAGTAAGCTCTATTCCCATTAACCTATTTTAGAAAATTAAAAAACTGCCTTTATTTCTAGTGTTAGGTTTAAAAATACCCTTAAAAATTTTAAAATAATATAACACCCGTTCAAAAAATATATTACTGTCAATACATGAATGATAACTCTCTATCAATCTCTCATAGATTATATTCAAACTTTTTAATGATACTCTTGGTGGGTATTTTTTAAACTCAGTGCTAATAGTACATGATATCTTTAAACTTTAAAAAAAAATTGAAAGGTGTTTTTGAAGTTTTTTTTTTTAAGATTAAGGATATTAATAAAACTTTTAAAAATTCAAGTGTATTTTTTAAATAAACTTTTAATGTTTTTCATCTAAAATTAATCTTCGTTTAAGAGTATAATTGAATCTTTTAAAAGTTTTTAATCCATTCTAAATTCAAACTTATTTTTTTATAAATTTAGGGTATATCATGCTATTACATAAATTGATTATAGTAATTAATGTATGGTTGTCCAATCAAGTAGTTAATTACTTGAAAAATGCATGATTAACTAACTACGAAAGCTAACCTAATTATAAATAAATAAATATATGGTCTACTCCATTATTTCTTAGTTGAAATTGTCTTTATTCCTTTGTATTTTTCTACAATTAAATATTATTATTTTAATCTACAAAAATATTTCTTCATATGTTTTTTGAATTCTTTGTATCCATATTTCTTTGTTTGAATTGGTAATTTAATACTGAGTTAACTTTAGTGGAAGAATTAAATATTAAAATAAACACAATTAAATCTATAATTAATTATGATTTAATCGATCTCTTTCTTTTAATAAAGCCGAGTGATATTGCTGGGAGACTTGAATTATAGAATTTCTTTACCCGAAGCAAGTATAAGATCGTTGGTTGAAAAAAAAGATTGGGACACACTATTACAAAACGATCAGGTAAAATTGGCTGCATAAATACATTTTTCCGATCTGAATATAGTTCATACTTTTAATTAAAAGGTCATATATTCAAATCTTCGTGTTCATAAATCTCGAGCTATTGAATATTATTGTTTTGTGCACGAGAAATGAAGCTGAAAATGGAGATGATGAATGGTAAAGTATTGGAAGGATGGGAAGAAGGGAACATAAAATTTGGGCCAACTTACAAATATTATCCAAATTCAGAGGCTTATTATGGAGGTGTTCATGGCCTAAAAGCTCAAAAAAGGAGGGCTCCTGCATGGTATTGACTTCCTTTTCTTTCTTCATTTCTTATGGCCTACCCTTTTCTAATTCTTGTTTTAAAATTTAGGTGCGACCGAATTATATGGAACGGGAAGGGAATTAAGCAAGTATCATACGATCGAGGAGAATCAATGTTGTCAGATCATAGACCTGTAATGGCCATGTTCATGATAGAAGTTGAATCATCGACGAACTTAAAAACTTTGAGGAGTTTGTTTCTATCAAACAGGTTTGAACATCTCAATAATTCTAATACCCCATTTGTTGAGGCGGATGAGGATGAAGACGGTGATGAGATATTTTCAACCGTCGGTTTTGTGTGCAAAACAAAATCGACTTTTGAAAGTCATTTTTAAAAATATTAACTTAAAAATTAGAGACATTAAGTCATCTAGATTGTCTACAGAAACAAAAAGTTTAGGACAAGATATTTCTAGTTGTTATATTTGTTAGTTTTTTTAGTTATTTTTTCAAGTTTCAAAATGGATTTTGTTTACTAATGTATCTCTGTAAAATTTTCTAGTTGAATTATGGTTCGGTTGACTTATTTATTTATTTATTTTTATTTATTTATTTATTTTTAGTTTTGAATGGAATAATTTATGACAATAAGTACAAATCATAGTTCTTTAGGCCGAATTTGATTTTTTATTTTTATTTGTTATATTTTCATCCTTTCTGTTCAATTGATTTCATCTTTTTAGAAAACATTTAAATGCTTAGTCAAATTTTAAAAATAAAACAAGTGTTTTTTTTTTTTGGGAACTATTTAAAAAAAAAAAAAAAAAAAA